>NW_028281424.1:647500-667500 GCF_059751285.1 Brachycentrus maculatus
TCATTATTGTATCACATTTGAATAAATGTGATGCAATAATCCACATATAAACTAGATCAGTTTATATTCAAACCCGAAGATGGAAGCATCTGTAGTTTTCAAAATTCGTCGTTAAATATAATACTTGAGTGGTAAAAAAAACTTTATTTATAAATTTAATCATATCTTGCAACGAAGTTAGTGCAATAAAACAATAAATAACATCAAACAACTTAATTTAAAAAAAAATGTTTTCAGCACGCCAAACCCAATGAGGATACATCATTGTAAAATTTAAATTGTAAATACGAGTATGATGAAAAAATAATGTAAATAAATAACGGAATTAAAAGAGAATACGTTAAAAAATTATTATGGCTGGGGATATTAAACAAATATATGCGATTTGATTTGATGGTTTATTATAAATTTATCAATGTACATCATAATAAAATAGCATGTCAGAAAGTCTCTCAGGATACCCATTTTGGAGGTGGGTTTACTCCCACGGGATCGATTAAGCATATTAACAGTTGTTTTCTACTTTACGAACATGAGTCCTAGTTTTGGTTATGAATTTGCTTACTTCAAATTTGAAATTAGTTGGAATTAAATAATAACTATGTTTGTATAATCATCAGAATAGCGAGAGGATAGACAAAATTCACAAAATGTTATATATACTCGTACAACAAGGCAGGGGTCATATTTTAAATGTGTTTTCTGGCAAAATGAAATCAATTAAATGAATTTTAGTGATGTATTATTAAAACAATTAGTTATTTTAAAAATAACATTTAATATAATAATAAACTACTACTATTACGACTACTACCATCACGTCGTAGGCAGAGAGGATGGAACGCCACACTCTTCTGTCCACACATACACTCCTCGCCTCCTTCACATCTATATATCTAGTCATACATGACCTCCGATTACGCAGACTTTAAGTTCTGATTAATCTGATCGTGAGAAGTCTTTTTCGGTCGTCCTCATTCTGATCAATAAATTGTAATTATATTGTATTGTATACATATATAATTAGTTATGTCAATACAAAATAATACATAAATAAACATTTGTTTAATTGAATTCAGTTATTTTGACGGTAAGTATGTTTGACTACCATGTTGGAGGACCTCCATTCGATTCAATGGAGGATATAAATAAATATTCGTAAATATTATTTTTCACTCTCCAATTTAATTAATATCACCGGAAACTGGTACATAAAGCGCAAGACTGACCGTCATGCCTTCAGATAATTATTATACCTATCAATGTAATATACACACACCATTTGAGGAGAAAAATTTTTAGAAAAAGAAGACGTTATTATGACAATTGTCCTATATGCATAAGTAAATGGTCATGTTCCTCAAAAAGTTTAAAAACTGATTTTCAAAATTCTTTCAACCGCATCCTCGTCCTGCCATTAACCTAGCCCTTTATCTGTTATTTTTCTAATATTGTCAGCTGAGGCCATTTATGGTTGTGAAGAGCTGCGGAGCATAAGTTTAGTAAATAAGAAGAAGAAGAAGTAAATGGCTGAGTGCAATAAACTGAATATCATTTACGTAAAATGAAGATGAATAAAATTATAGTTATCATCGCGATCTACCGTTTTTGGTTCTTATGACCTGCGTTTATACAATTTAGGCGTCTACCAACCGGACCATGAACCGCACGACCGCGAAGCTCCCTCGAGCGTGACCCGACCAGTCATCAGCTGCTCGAGTTACACGTGGAAACTTACTTACCGTCACACCGCATCCTCGCAGGAGTAGGCAGGCAGAATAGAACGCCACACCGCTCTCTCATTGCAAACATTATTCGTTTCTTCCAGATTCATGCATCTCCTCGTAGGTACATACCCGCCGATTATTCCGATCCCCGATCTTCCGCTTTCAAGTAATTGAAATACTGGATCATTGCAACTTTTTCTCAGTCTTCTTCAGCTCCTATATATCTCCAATTATATTCGCCTAATGTATTTGTTTATCATCTCAACACACTTTTTTTTTTTTTTATCGATAATGATTATTTCAGCCGCACGTTGCTGTGACTTAATAATAATAAACCCTTATCCACACCCCAATGGTGCATAGGGCACTGCATCATAAAAACGAAGTATTATCTTGATCGCTAACACATGAAGTAAAGGTGACCAGCCCTCCGCTTCAGGTACCAGTCCAGGGTAATATTAAATAAATATTAGAGTGAAAAAATCACTTTTATTTATTTGACCCCCCTGGGAATCGAACCCGGGGCCTCCAAGACGGTAGCCGGGCGTGCTGATCATTACGCTACGGAGGGAGACAACTAAACTGCTGTTACTTAGTCTTGTTAAACAAAGATATAAAACATGCACGTATTTAAAAGCAGTGTTCTCTCAAAATATCGAAGCATTCTGTGAATAACTTTAAGAGGTTGAAGATTTTGAACTAACACATATTTACGGTATTATTTTGAATTGGTTTCATGTAACCAACGATCAAGATAACACTGTGTCCATATAATGCAATGCCCTATGGGTGCCGCAAAGATTGGGAAAAATAATGAGTCGATACACGTGAGAATTCAATGATTCTATAATGTTAAATTATTCATACTGTTTTATATTTGATTGATTCGATTTAATACTTATCAGATACTTTTGGATGATAAAATCAAAATGAATGGTTAATCCATTAGCTGAGATGGCTCAATCATTGATCTATCACGATTCGCTGGGGATTTCAATTCAATTATTTTGGTATTACATTTCATTTAAAGGTATATATGCATAAATGTTTACATATATATATATATATATATATATATATATATATATATATATATATATATATATATATATATATATATATATATATATATATATATATATATATATATATATATATATATATATATATATATATATATATATATATATATATATATATATATATATATATATATATATATATATATATATATATATATATATATATATATATATATATATATATATATATATATATATATATATATATATATATATATATATATATATATATATATATATATATATATATGTATATTTATACAACAAGGAAAACAGAACGAGGACGACCGAAAAAGACTTGGCAAGATCAGATCAATCAGAACCTAAAATCTGGCGATGTCAAAAGTTTGCGTAATCGGAGGGCATGTATGACTAGATGTATGGATGTGAAGGAGGCGAGGAGTGTATGTCAGGACAGAAGAGTGTGGCGTTCCATCTTTCTGCCTATCCCTGCGGGGAAACGGCGTGATAGTAGTAGTAGTAGTTGTATATGTTTATTCCTGTGGCTCAGTCCGGTTAAATAGATAAGAAACGAAACTCGGCAGTCACTTTGTGGTAAAATCAATACATTTTTAATAAATGTTTTACTTAGTAAATACCACTTTTTATTAAAATCTACGGTGACACGTGTTTCGATGCATTCCGCATCCGGTGTTTGAAAATGATGCGCCATACATCGAAACACGTGTCACAGTAGATTTTAATAAATAGTGGTATTTACTAAGTAAAACATTAATTTACTATGAAAAATGTTTACTTTGCGTGTGTTGCTGTTATATTCAACATATGGCGCAGCCATTGCTGTTAGAAATCTGTTAAAAGTGTGTTAAAACACATTTTTAAATGTTAAAACACCTACTGGTGCATATAAAACACGCCCCTATCTGAATACAATTTTGAGTCGAAATTTCAAAGCAATCTGTGAATAGCTTTGGATATTTGAGGTTTAGAACAAACGAAAATGTACATTTTCATCGTTCACGAAAACATGTATTTATATTTAATTGATTAATTAACTAATTTTTTATTCAAACTGATAAAAACAAAAATGCCCTTAAAATTTATCTAAAAAAGAATTTCGTGAATGTTCCAAAAAACTAAAATCGTTTTCCTAACAGTCACATTATTTGAATAGGTGTGAAAAATAGGCAAAGTAATAAAAATAAGTTTCCGTAATAAATTTATTTGTGGGAATGTATTTTTTCATCGCAAGTATTTGAAATGATCCATAGCGTGGTTTTTATATTCACTTCCAACAATGGCCGAGTAGTCGCTAGATCTAGTTATAAAAAAAGCGAAGCAACGGCAGGTGACCCCATCATCGACACATGTTGAATAACAGCATGTCTTTGATTTTAACAAAGATTATGCCGTGTTTAAAAATAAAAAAATTTAAACTGGTTCCTGTACTTACTGAGATTTGGCATACTTATGTATTTTTCCTTGATTTATTGAAGCAACATTAATTACATTAAGGGGTAGTCACCTGAATACCAGATCCATATAAATTGGATTATAATCAGTTTCATGGGATACGGATCTCGAAAATTAAGGAATTCAGAATGATAGTTATTACGGGACAGAAGGTGGAGGAGGGATAGCAGATAGGAAGAGGAGAAAAGCAGCATGGATACGTTCTATACCTATCTTAATACTAGTTCGGGTATTTTGCACACAGTTATGTATGGAAAACAGTATAAAAGATAGAAATCTTGCAAGAATCAAAATATATTCGTTTAACTCAATTATTTTTAATCAAGCTATAAATACATTTTAAATCATGATTAACCATTACCTTGCAAGAATCAAGGGATGAAAAAAATTGCAAAATATTATTGATTATTTTTGACTTTTGTGTATAATAAATAAAATTTAATTACAAAATATGATAAAATGTATATTTTTAAGCCTTTGTGTTTTAAAGAAAAGTTAAAGGGTGATGTAGTTTTTGTTTCGCTATGAGCTAAAAGCTACACAAATTTTCATATTAACATGAGGACAAATAACGCATCGAATTATGTATCATTTTGTATTTAAAACCGTTAATTGTGGTAAAGGGTTACATGTGTGCATGGTAAAATGTGTTATTTTTTTATGTTTCCTTTTAAAATTTATTAAACTTGTAAGAATACTTTTAAATTTCTTAAAATTACATGATAGGTTACTTTACCATTGTGAGCTACAATTAGTACTGCGGGACGCTCCAAAGATAATTGATCCGTTTGGGGGCAAGTTCTCGACTAGTTCTCACGCAGTCACTTACTTCCTATACCATCCACTATACCAGACATTCACTTTATCTGAATTCGGTTCCGAGAAACTGCACTCATGTAAAAAAGTATTTTGGAACTAATAATTATTAAAAAATGCATATATAATAAAGAATTTATTTTTGCGAGGAACGAGAGGTCTTTGAGAAGTTTCTATAATAATGTAAAATATAATATATAATATATTATATACATATTGGTACATTCCATAACTAATACGGCTTTTTTAAGGAAATTTTAGTTTACGAAATTCAGAAAAATAAAGCATTTTAAAATAAAAAATACATTATCTTTCACTTTCTATAAGTTGATGCCGGTGGTTTATTTCCTACCCCTTCAATATGAAGTTCATGCAATTGAAAATACCGCATTACATATTATGTGATGACCCAATATACGTATATACTCGTGTACACATACATATATGACATAAAATGTAATTTTTTGCAATGTACTGTTCGTTTTTCAAAGATATATTGAAACATTGTTTTACCTTTCATTTTGATGCACAACTTTTTTGTAGATTGTTAGAAAACAATTTGGCTTTCCAATTATGTATTCTTGACGAGAGTTACCGATTTAGCTTTGTAGCGATTTAACTTTAACATTACTTTTGTCTATTGTCTTTGGGTTTTTTAATCAGCTTATGAATTCGTGTTTTCTGAAAGTCACCGGGAAAAATATAAATCTTTGTTTTTTATCGAATAGAAGGAGATGGTTGTCAATCATGAGTAGAATTGTTGAATCTTATACGTGTGTAAAGTGATCACTTAAGTAAGCATATGACGGTCACAAGCCATTTAAATGCCCAGACCTTTAAATTTTTCTGAATCAATGTTGAGATAACAACAATGAATAGAAGGATAGTTGATGTTAATTTCACTATGCCGATAAAATATTAATTTTCGTATCCCACTAGGGAAGTATGTTTTTAAGTGATATATGTATTTATACGCGAATCTTATTTATATGGAAAAGAAGTTCTCCAGTGTCTTTGGTACGTTTCTAAAGATAAAATTCTAGAGATAGCCTTGTAGCTTGTAAAATAATAACTTGATGAGGGTACGAGGTTTATATCAGTTAATATCAGGTCTAATTCAGATAGCATAAATCGCTAAGGCGAAAATTTACTGGACTGATCGCTATTCAAGGGAAAATTTCTTATATTTGAGTTAAACCCCTATGATTATTTTCTGAAATTTAGAGGAAAAACTTGTATAATATCATTTTGATGTAACACTGTGGACAATACTGTAGCCCAGTGAGTGATATAGTTTTAGGAAATCATATTTAAGTGGGGTTAAAAAGTTGGAATTTTAAAGTGACTGATTGAAGAGGTCACTAGGAAAATTCGGAAGAAATTAAAAGTGGGAAATATACAATAAGTTTATTTTATTATTTTCGGCTTGAGAAGTGTGCATCAAAAAATACAACATACCCAAGGGGCAAAGATCCAAAAAGATTGAGAGCCTCTGATATAAGTACACAATTACAAATATTTTTTCTACCGAAGAAGATGGTTGCCCCTTTTTATATTTGTACTTTTCGTGTCCCATAAAATGCCTAAAAATTAAACTCGTCCAGACAAGTAAACTTTTACAGAGAGCAACGCACCGGATGCTTTTAAGATATTAAGAATTAATATCCAATCACCTGCCCGGTTGGAGTTTTAAAATATCATTAGAATATTATAATTATTATAATATTTTCTTTTTTTTTTCTAAGTTACTTGCCGATGTTCTCTTAACATTTTAATGTAAAAAGTATCTCTCTGTTTATATGAAAGAAGATGAAAGTCTGGGCATCACAGAGCTTGCGACCAGCCATATGGCTGGCTTTATACACCCACATGTATATATATATATATATATATATATATATATATATATATATATATATATATATATATATATATATATATATATATATATAGTACACCAAATCAAGAATAGTTAATAACAATTACATTTTACGACATAAGAAGAACAAGAGTATATTTAATAATGTTTGTAACATACCTTGTTAAGTATTGACAGATACCAGGAGATGCTTTAAATATAATTTTAATTTAACGCTAGCAAATATTTTGAATAGGTATTATTCAATATTACTACCATATTTTTGTCCGTACAAAGTTTTGACATATCCATATTTAAAAATTCGTTAAGATTAAGTAATAAAAATTAAAAGGAACAAGAATAACATAATTTATCTAGCGTAAGCATATGACACACAATAAAAATCTTGTGATTCGATGTAACAACATCACCTTAGATCAACATTAAAATAGATGAAGAAGTTATTGAGATGAGAATATGGATGTCTGTATGTTTCAGGGTTTACGACTTGGTTTATATGATCACTTTACTCAGAGTGTAGCTTTCACCATCTACCCATACTAATCAACACTGAAATTTCGAGAGTTGTTTATATTACACGTACACCTAGACTTCCATATTCCCACCTCAATCATCTACGTATGTTGAGACATAAAAAATCTCGATATTTTTTAATTTTACAACTTAAAAAAAAAATAGTAAAATGAAAACAAACAAAAAATCTTATTAAATGAAAAACATAAATTGACTTATGGCAAAAAGTGCACAAAGTGTTGAATTATACATATATTACCAAAGTATTATTCTTCGTTTAACCCTTATTTGCACCCAAAAGGGTACTGAGTCGTAAATAAGCTATGTTATCTTTTTTTTTTACTTGTCGTGTCGGTTCCTCTGAAGTTTATTCAGAGGAACCTCAGCCCGAAACAGCACCTCAACGCTTCGTAATCCTGACCACTCATGAATATTATGGAGCCAGGAAATCCGCCTTCTGCCGACACCTCTTTGACCCTCGATCTTACCCTTAATGATCAGTTTCAGTGTTGTCATGATTGTTAAATGAAGGAAAGGTGATAAGCCCTGCGCTTCCATCTAAGGTAATATAAAATATTTTGTATACCAAGAGTAAGTATTGTTATTTTTATGGTATTATTATATCACACTTTCCTTATCATTCATGTAATACCACTTAAAAACTCTACTTCACAACTTCCATTTCATCATCAGGTCACAGTTGAGACAGAGTCTACAGTTGACCTGTAAAATCGTTACAAGGGGGAATAAACACTTTTATTCACATTTATCTTCTTAGAAATCGAACTCTGTATCTCCAGTACGGTGGCTTAACGCACTGACCACAACCCTACGAAGGCGGATTAAATTATAAATTTTATTATTATGGTTTCCACTGTGCGTATTTTATTTTATCTTTTTTACTTATTTTTTTTTTTTTTTTTATTCATTTAATATATTTACATTTTTATTTATAACATAATAACATTTGAATCATTTATACATATGTAGAACTTTTATATTTCGATTCGCTGTGCCTCTCCATAAAAGAGTCTGTGCTCTTGTGCTTGGAAAGGGACTTACACTCGTGGTTTAATGTTATATAATAAAAGATATAATAGTTTTTTTAATATATTTTTTTAAAGATTTAAATGTATAGAGCTTTAATTTTTTTCTTGAGGATTTTTATATCATCTATTTTTTTTATTTCTTTAGGGAGTTTATTGAAATGTTTGATTGCCAAATATTTGAAGTTTTGCTGAAATTGCTTGGTGTTGCATTTTGGAATAGAAAAATCGTTTGAGAATCTCGATGATAAATTCTTTGTTAAATTTAAATAGTTGTCACCCTTTAGTATTTGAAAAACTGCGGTTTTTTTATAAATGGATTCTATATTTGGGACTTGAAATTTTTTAAATAATAATTTTGTTGGAAATATGTTTTTTTTTTCAAGATGACTTTAATTATGGTTTTCTGTACTATTTTCACTGAGTTCAGTATGTTGTTGTATGAGCCTCCCCATGCAATAATGCCATACTGTAGTAGTGAGTGAACGATAGCATAGTAAACTCTTTTTAGGTTGTCGATGGTTAGTATGTTTCGGATTCTAATGAATATATATATGCATTTTCTTATTCGTTTTACTAGTTCATTAATGTGACTATGGTATTTCAAATGTTGGTCTATTATAACACCTAGATATTTTATTTCTTTTTTTGGACATAAAACAGAACATAAGTTTTTGCAATTTGAATCCCTGCAGTCACCATTGTGAATTGTAATTTTTATATTTGTCGGTATTTTGAGTTTATGGATACAAAATGGGATAAAGAATGTTTTATCTGTATTTAGGGATAATAGATTATTGTCAAACCAGAATTTTAGGATTTTCATGTCCTTATTTGCGCGATCATTTACGGTATTCCAGTTGGGTCCGTTTATAACTATTGCGGTGTCGTCAGCATAGGATATTATGTTACCGCTGATGTTTTGGTGAAATATGTCGTTGACGTAGATGATAAATAGTAAAGGGCCTAACACTGTACCCTGAGGTATACCGAAATTACTAGTAAGGGGTTGGCTATAGGCTTCATTGATTTTGACAATTTGGGTTCTTTCGAGAAGATAACTCTGGAAAAGTTTTAAGGCTTTACCCGTAATTCCGACAGATTTTAGTTTTAATAGAAGTTTATCATGAGAAATACTGTCGAAAGCTTTTCTTAGGTCGACAAAAATTCCTATACAGTTGAGTGATTTATCGAGAGAATCTTGGATGATGTATGATAGTTTGGCAATTGCATCTTGTGTGCTTCTTTTTTCCATAAATCCGTATTGGTTTTCATTGATTATATTAAATTTATTTACATATGTGGACAGTCTTTTTTTAATGATTTTTTCAATGATTTTACCTATGTTTGATATGAGAGATATAGGTCGGTAATTTGTGACTGATTCTGGATTTCCAGATTTGTAGATGGGGATGATAATGGCTTTCTTGTAAATTGAAGGGAATATACCGGTTGTGAGGCTAAGGTTTATGATGTGTGTCAAAGGTTTAGAGATTTGTTTTTTTATGAATTTTAATGTATTAACAGAGTGTCCGTCGTATCCCGGGGCAGATCCTCCTTTCATATTTGTTATGATTTCTTCAATTTCCTCCTGGGATGTTATTTGTAATGATGCTAATATATTATTGGAAGTTGGAGTATTTGTTTTGAAAATATCGGAATTAGTTTGAGTAGGGATTTTTTGCGCTAAATTTTTACCAACACTGGCAAAAAAATTATTAAACATATTAGCAGTTTTGTGAGGCATTTCTAAGCAATGAATTCGTGAATTTTCGTTTGAGAGGTACATTATTTTTTTTTGCTGGGGGTGTTTTTTATCAATTATATCATTTATTATATTCCACATTCTCTTACTGTCATTTTCTGCAAAATCTATTTTTGTTTTGTAATATTTTTCTTTGGTATTTTTGATGAGAAAAAAAAGTTTTTTTCTATACAGTTTAAAATATTTTTTTAGGCTTTCGTTTTCGGGATTTTTTCTAATTTTTTTTATTAGACTTTCTTTATGTCTTATAGACACAATAAGTCCATGCGTAATCCACGGTTTTATTGGTTTGAATTTTGATGATTTTTTTCTGAAGGTTTGGTATTTGCTGGCATTCATGATATGACAAAATTTTTCTTCGAATAATTTAAAGCATGTGTTTACATCGGTACATTGGAATAATTCTTCCCATTTCTCGGAGTTGAGTTTATTTAAAAGTGAATTATTTAATGCCGGTGCTGAAGAGGTTTTATTTGGTATGTTTATATTCGTTATATGTGTGTTAGGTAGGTTATATGAGTATTTAATTATTGTTGTAAAATGATCAGTAATAGAGGTGTGTATAACGCCAGCTGTTATGTTATCAGAATCGAGTGCGTTACAGAAAATATGGTCTATACAGGAAGGTCGTTGACCTTGAATGTTTCTAGTGGGATTATTAATAAATGATGTGAAATTGAATTCCGCTAGAGTATTCAAATAATTATGTTTATTATTGCAGTCATATTCCCTGTCGATGGATAAATTTATGTCACCTAATAAAAAAGTTTTTTCATTTTTGAGATTGATTAGGATACATTTTAAATGTTCTATGAATGTTGTTATCGATGAAGAATGAGTTCTGTAGATTGCTAAAACATTGTTAATGTGACCTTTGTAATTAATTTAAATTTTTAGGATATTAACATTTTTTATTATTATTTCTTCGAAATCAATAACGTTATGTGTATTTGCTATGAAAATTGCGATTCCGCTATTTTTGTTGATGATGTTTTTTGTTGCATAATAAGTGTAGTTCGGAATGTGGTAATCGATATCATATGATGAGTGAGTTTCTGTCAATATAATCACGTCCAGTCTATTAAAACTATTTGTTACTACTATGAATTCGTCAAAATTTTTTCGTATACTTCGAATATTCATATGCAATATAATTAAGCTATTGTCAGGGTTTGGATCTATTATAGCATTTGTATCATTAACGGTATGAAAAGTTCGTTCGTCTATTTGGAATTTAGTATCTATAGAATTAATTAAGAAGTCAGCCATTAGAACTGAGAGAAGATATAAAGATAATAAAAATAAAATAAAAATAAGAATAGGTAAATGATAAGGAGAAAATTACGGTTAGTGAAGTAATAATGTTTTTTTTATGATTGTGTGGAAATGCATATATATATACTCACTAAAAACAAAAAATACTTACTCATAATCTATTCGGTCTTTCGCTATGATCAACATTTTTTTTCTGTATTCACAGCAGGTATTATCCGCGCTGTGATCAGTGGAGTATTTCATATTGTAGTTGCGATTTTGCGAAGCGCAGTTAAAACAATTGGATTTTTTATCTAAATTTGTGCAGTTTTTTTGCGAGTGCTCTCCTGAGCAGTGACGACATGTAGGTGGTTGAGTTCGAGATAAGCATCGTAGAGCAGTGTGACCATATTTTTGGCAGTGGAAACACTGAGTTAGAGGGTTGCAGTCTTCTACTGTAATTCTTTGAAAGTTTATGTTGAGTTTGCCCTTTTCTATTAGAATTTTCCTTATTTTGCCTGAAGTTTGTATAATATAGTTAGTCGTGTCTCTATTGATTCCTTCTTTGTCATTATTTTTAAATTCTTTTAATAATTTTATACTATTTTTATCGTCTTCTTCTAAACCATTATTTTGCATAATGATGCCGTTTACTATTTCTTCTTCGGAGAGGTGGGTTTCTAGTCTTTTTAGGATGAGACATGGTTTCCTTTTTTGTATTTCTTCTGCATTAACGTCTCTTCCTAGTACGTTATTGATTTCTTCTACTAGAATTTTCGTGTCCTCTTTTTTAGTGCAGTTGATGATTAGTTTATTGACTCCAACTTTTTTGATACCGTCGATGCCTATTTTTAGTTTTGGTATTTTAATGTTTTTTTTTATTTTATCTTTGATTTCTTGGGAGATTATGTTGTTTTTTCCTGTTATTATTATTGCATGTTTTTGTTGGGGTACAGGTATTTTATCATTTGTTGTAAGTACTTGTGAGTACGTCCTCTTGCTGTTGTTTAAGTATTCTTCGATTTTTTTTGTGTAGGTTTCGTTGTTTTTTATGATTTTTTCTTGCAGGATAATTATTTGGCTATGGTATTCGTTTTTTTCTTTATTAATTTGCTCTTCTAGCGCCTTTAAATTCTGTTCTAGAACATTTTTTATTTTCGAATCTTTAACCGTAGTGATTTTGTTTATTTCATTTCTGATATTGTTGATTATTGGTTCCATATTGGGCGTGAATTCGCGTCGCCCGTCCGGGCGTGCGCGGGTTTGTGTTTAGACGGTGGTTATCACGGCAATAAGCTATATGTAATTATCACTATACGTCCGCTCACTACTGCTGACAGAAGTGAAGTGATTTATTTTGATTATATTTTCCAAATAAACTTAGGTACTGTTACTTCCTCGGATTTTGAGGCAGTTTTGAATGTTCTTGATGCATAAAATTAACTCCTACTCGTTGAATATTAGTATGAAATTGTTTGACTTTTGCCGAATTTGTTCATGTTAATATTACACCAAAGTTTTAATGTCGTGTACTTTATTTTATCTGTACCTACTAGCGTTAATTTATAGTTTCCAACTACAATATTTGAGTACACATTTTATTCATTCATGTTTCAAACTTTACAATTGATGAGAATATTTTCAAAACTCATTATTTTAGGCGGACAAAATAATTACAGTTTATTTTAGATATTCGTACAATTTCTATCTTCGAATTTAAACAATGATTACGTTACTACAATGTTCATTTGAATTTTTTCGCAAAATAACTTTGAAAAGTAATTTCGCGTATGGTTTTCAGTATTTCATATTAAATTGTACCGAGAATATTTTTTAGATAATGTCTAGCGTAACGTGGGTATATTTGAAGGAAAATCTTTTTTATCGTACATAATGTCAAAAAATGAAATAAACGTTAACTTTATACATAAAATACTTTGCGATGACTAAAAATATAAAATCAAGCTTATGGTTGACAGCTGTCAAAAGATATCAATACAGTAAGCTATTAAATACAATAAGGAGTTGGAAAAGAAGTAAAAACGTTTTCACAATAAAATGCCAATCAAACAAATATTCTTTGTTTTCTGTACATTAATCACACCCAATGGCCCATAGGGCAATTAATGGCATCGACGCAGTGTTATCTTGAACAGCAATCACGTAAATGCAAAAAGATCGGTCCTTCGCTTAAGGCATCATCCCAGGGTAATTCACTATTTTTATTTTTACCTATCTGGAAATCAATATCGAACGTGAGGCTTCTAGCATGGTATACAAATGCACTAACTACTAAATTTCTTCTATATGGTGCATAGGGTACTGCATCATGTGTAAGCAATATTATCATGATAGTGATCAGCCGTACGCTTCAAGTGCCAGTCCAAGGTAATATTAATACTAGAGTGAGTAAACTCACACATACTTAATAACAACGTACAAAATCTAAACTGATTTATTATTCATTATGCAAACAATACTACACGCCAGTAAAGATGCTGCCGCGAACTCAAGCATGAAGCGACATGAGATTTATGATATATGTATTAGTCATGAGAGTAATGTGGTTGTCAATCATGTGAAGAATGGTAAATATCACAAGTAAGTATCCAGGCTTGCATATTTTTCTTCATCTATAATATGTTAAATTAATCACACACGATTTTTAGTAGACATTCTTCTAAGATCCATTTCTATCTGACGAAGAGACGGGTACGCCTCGAAACCGGTAGACTGAAATCTCGGTAAGTGATTATATACTTACATTCAGTGGCGTGCCTAGGGTTTACCAGTAAGGCAAGCCCATTATTTTTCACATTCGTTAATACATGATGTGCCTATAATTTCTTCACCTCATATTATTCCCAGTATGGTAAGCACCCAGAAAGTATTATAAATATAAACAATGTATTGTAATCATTGTAAAAATATGCTCACATGTAACTTTTGTAAGGTATAGCCATCACCTTGAAATAAAGAAAATGTTCACTATATTAAAATATCTTCCTCAGATATTAACCATAACCAATAAGTACCATCACCATATAATGGCATGCATAGAGTTTAATTATCATGTAATCGCGCCATAATTTAAAAAAAGTCATACATTAAATACATATTTTTAATCATTTGGTCTAGATTCAGTCATTTTTATTTGGAGTTGTTAGGCAAGCCGGGCTTTTGGGCTTCTAGGGAAGTACCGCCACTGCTTACATTACTCATATTTTTATAAAAAATAATGTTAAATGCCTTCAAATGAGTGTCTATAAATGTAACCGTTTGTCATATATGCCCATTTGTCTAGCTACAGTCGATATGTTATATTTAGGTGCACATATTATAAAGTAATCCTTTTATACATAATATGTTAAAAAAACTCGCTTTCAATATCCCTTATATTGTTTAAGTATGTAATATATCATTGTATTTTACATGTCGCTCACTCCTTTCAAGAACGTCATAAATCAAAAAACTTGATTTCTCAGGAGAACGTTTTTAAAGTTTAAAAATATAATAAAATGTATTAAAAATAAAGATCAAGCCACATATTGAACTTTTTACTGTGCAACAGATTGTTTTAGATAAAACTAAAAGGTTTTTCCTCCATTTGAAAAATATTTAGTTTATTAAAAAATTATTGAACAACAACTTTTCTTCAAAATGCAAAAACAACACTTTCTGCCCTGTAGCGGGTAAATACTTAGTTAAAAATATGCCTCTTTTGCTGGGATAAAGTACATTTTCTGGGCATTCCGAAAAAAACAACTGAAAATTAACGATTTTTGATTAATGACATTCTTGAAAGGAGTGAGCGATGTGTGTACATTGTACTATATCATAAACGACAAACTTTACCATGTAGGTTAAAATATGTTAAAGGAAATATGTTTTTTTATTCAACCAGGTTAATAATACAGCGAAAAACTTTCCACTGTAAATACTTGTATTGTTAGATTAAACACATTTAAACCTGGATAGCTATTATGTTGTACCGTAATCTACATACATATATGTATATGGAAACTTATGAAGGTACTTACAACTCAACTTGAGTATTGGAAAGTATATTAATAAAAACTAACTAACCACCGTCCTGCTTCCCCGCGAGGGTAGGCAGAGAGAAAAGAACGCGACACCAATCTGTCTTTGCACACAATCTTCGCCTCTTCCACATTCATACATACCCGCAGATTATTCCGAATCCTGACTTGATCGCTTTCAAATATTTAAAATGCTGGATCTGTTTCAGACCACATTATATATATCACCAATCTATCATAAATGGTTTTGACGCACATTCGTGAAACTTTTTTACGGCTTATTATTACTCAAAAACGGTGTTATGAGCAAAAAATCTAATTGCGTTAAATGTTAAATTGGTTTAAAGAAAATTATGTTGCGGGTTATCGATTATCTCGTCTTAATAAATGATTTGTAGTTTTTCATTAGTATTTTGTGATTGCGATGCGTATATAGATGCTGAGGTATATACATATGTAAATATATATGAGACATTAGATAATGCACCGCTGTGCAAGCAGCGCACGTACATAGCTCGGGGTAAGTTTGAAAAATGCAAAACAACACAACTTTTCAGCGGTTCCATTTCGCAAATGAACCCTTTATGGCTTGAAAGCCTCCGGTGAAAGAGGCGCTATTATCAGAAGCCTCAGGTATAGACAACAAGGAAGTTTTAAACTCAACAAGGGGTGCATTAGCGAGGCTCTCGCGGAACAATTTCAAATATAGCTTTTGTTATTTTGCGTTTTTCCCTTCAAAGCCGCAGCAAATCGTTAACATAAGTATTATTACACATATTGAGTACATACTCGTTCATACGTAATAAAGGCGTCTGGTACATTATTACTTATTTATGCTAAACTACGCTTGTAAGTTTTTCAGAGCTATTTCAGTCATGGCCGTTGTTATCGAGGTCAATAATAAAACTTATAATATTATTATATTAAAAAGTTTTAATCCATAATTTTAAACTTCATATTAAGTTTGTGTAGGCGTGTATAAAAATAAGCGCTTTCAAACCGTGGTTCGAAAATACCCTTCCAAATCTACATTATATGTACTTAATTTTAGGGTGCTCACAAGAAAATAAAAAAGTCTTTAACCAGTCAATCAATATAAATAAAAAAATCAATCTTCTTTCTATCAAAATCATAAATCTCCGTAAATTATCCACCGATTGCTTTTAACGAAAATTTAAACATCCGCGTATTTTTATATACTTTTCTCATTTTTCCATATAACCAGATTGGCGCGCAACAATGTGTGGCCAAATACAATAAAAAAGCAGTTTTCTCGTCACTTTGTTTTGACCGCCCTGGGAATCGAACCCGGGACTACCATACTGCAAAGGCAGTCAAAACCGCCTATTCTTCCCCGGACATTCTTTTGTAATATTGATTCGTTTTATATATATAACTGTTTATGATAAATGTTTGAATGGCGAAAAAAGGAATGAATGCAAGATAAGCGCTACCAATAAAATTAAGAAATGTCTGTTGAGATGGTTTGGATATGTGGAACGAATGAGTGAGGAAATAACGGTAGCTAAAACAAATATATGCGGCGAATAAATGGAAATTGGAACAAAAGAAGACCAAGGAAAACTAGCCATAATCATAGTATTTCGTAGATAGTGGAAATATTTTTTAACACTTTTTATATTTTTTTACCGCAAGCCAAACTTGCTCTATTTGAACAAAGGTGAGATTCATCCCGAATTAGTTCATTTATTTACTTTTAAGAGAGAGAGAGAGAGAGCCTGATTTAAAATTTTAATTTTAGCATATGATCCGTAAGGCAAATAATCCAGTGTGATAAATCCAGTGATATATTAAAAAAAAAATTCCCGAAAATCGATGTTTGATTTAACTATACATTTGTGTTAAGCATTATTAAGTTACAAGGATTCTTGTCGAAAAATCCCTTTTTTTTTAAATGTACATGTTTTCCTCATCCTAGCCAGGTCTAGAATACGTTTACCACCGCCTTTTTTGCAGTCATCAGTACCCCCTCCGCGCTCCACGGTGCCCTAAGCAGCCATTGTTTCACGCAGGCGATGTGTAACGGACCAACAGACCACAAAATCATTCTCATCCTTACCTACCAACCATGGCAACCGGAAATGTATACTCTGGCCACTCGAAACTAAATTAAAAATTAAAATATTTTTTCTCTTTAAATTAAAAACACAACACATAAACCGTAATATTGGTAAATACTTACTGGCCCTTATTCGCAACCAATGCCAATAGTGAATACGGCACTGCATCTATTCGTTCGTTTATTATGTGAAGGCAAAATGATCAGTTCTGCGCTTCATGTACCAGTCCAGGATAATACTAAATTAATATTTGAGCGAAGAAACACAAATTTATTTTGACAATGGGATTTGAACTCGGGACCTCCAGCATGGTAGCCAAATGTACTAACCACTGCACTATGGAAGTGGACATTGTTTTTGTTACTATATCCAACATATTTAAATAGCAAAAAACTTAAATAAAAAAGTTTAAAAAAAGGTGATATTATGGTGGTATAAATACAAATATATATAAAACATAGAGAAAAATACAGTGCCTCAAAGCAAAGAAAGGTAAAGTTTTATTTAAATATTCGATGGAATTCCTCAATTCACACTAACCCGTATTTTTTGTGGTATTTTTGTGTAATACGAGTTCTTACTGTCGTTGTGATGTGAACGGAGTATATCCGAGAACACGATGTTGCCGTGCATCAGTCGTGCGTCTCAGAACTCACAAAAATGACTATTGTTTGGCGCTTGCTTTCGCTAAGACAAGTCTCCATTGTGCCTCGAGTTTTGTTTCACTTTTTTGCAACGAAAATGGCACAATTATCCACTCGATTGTAAGAAAACTGCAACTGGAATGCGCATCGCTACTTCCAGTAGCTCCCAACACTCCTCATAAATACACTATTGTTTGAGATTCAACCTGCTTCTCTTTGTACTAAAATACGGTTCGATAGAAAAGTTTAACGTTTCAATAAATCACCAATATTGCAAACAAACGATAAACAGTTTTTTTGCGAGTTGTACAATTGATATTGCTTGTATTTTAGGACATAGTATTACAATATCTCTGATATTTATAAACAATTGCATTATACGTTACTCCAAATCTGTAATTGAATAGTCCAAGTAATCCAAAATCGTTAAATAATTATAAATATATATATATATATATATATATATATATATATATATATATATATATATATATATATATATATATATATATATATATATATATATATATATATATATATATTAAGATAAATATATAGATGTATACAAATACATAAATAAATATATATGATAAACTATGTTGATCCGATGGTTTATTGAAATTAAAAAAAAAATGGTTATTTCAATTATTAGTAAGCTTCTTTATCCTTTTAAATTCAAATATAAAATCTGCAATATTAAAAGAAAATATAAATAAATTTAATATAAATTAATGGAAATTAATTACAGCGAGGAAATTACGATCTTAATAATTCATGTAAAATGTTTTTTGCACTCTAATTAGCGTTTTATCTCTGTCTGAGATCAAAGTAATAAGTAAAACACAATATCTCATTTTAGCTCCGTTTATAAACGAGTCAAATCATTTTCATATTTTAATATCGTTGCTCTCGTGTTTATCGATCGTCACAGTGAATTTGTAAGTTTAATTGTTTTTTGCGGCTCAACAAGCAAAATGTCGATTAGTTTGGAGATAATATGTCGAGTTTGGGGTTGCGAATTAAGCGTGTAATCATGATATGCAATGAATACTGAATTAGCTAAATTGATGCCGGACATTCGATATGAGATCGCTAGCTAACTAAATAATGCACATATACGTGCATATACGTATATTTAATTACGTTGTGTATGCAGGTAGTTGTTTGGTTTAATTAAAGGGTAGAATGCTATTCTGCAATATTAATGGGAGAGGAGGTATTTGAAGTATTATTTAGATATTTTCCTGTTTTTCAAAGTCTTCTTCTTCCTTGCTCTATCCCAACTTATCGTCTAGGCTCAGCTCTCTTCGTCTTAAGGTTGTAGTTTCTTCATATCATATAAAACGTCACCTAGGTCATGCCTCCGAATAATGTTATCTTTCCATAGTATATCAGTTAAACCCAGGTTACCACGAATGCGTAAACTTTTTATTTTATCTCCAAGGGACACTCCAGCTGACCATGTAAGCATTCGTATTTCAGCAGTTTCTAGTTGCTTAAAATAGTGCTTTATACATCTTTCAGCATTCTTAGCAATAGAGGAGTGCGGGTCTGACAATTATTTGATAGATTCTTTCCTGTTTTTTTTTGTAAACGATTAATGTCTTAATTATACTCCTTTTTAATATATGAATAGATAAAGGAAAATATTAGATTTTTGCGGTCAAGTTTTGAATTGATGTTATTTTATTTAATCAATATGTATATTGTACCATCATA
>NW_028281424.1:672500-675000 GCF_059751285.1 Brachycentrus maculatus
TATAGAAAAAAATGCCGGAGGTAAAGTTACCATAGAAGAGAAAAATGAGAGAAGTGGCCATTGGAAAATTGATTAATCTGGTGTTTTATTTGTAGAAGTGCATAACTTATATTGTAAATATTATAATTAAAAACTGATTTTCAGGGTATTTTGAGTTGTACATTAAATATTAAAAAAAAATCTTGTCAATAGTTTCGGCGTTATCAAACTAATGTTTCTACTATTATTTTTTGACATCTCATCAAAGATGAAGAAGAATATGGAAGTCTGGGCATTTAAGGGGCTGATGACCAAAATAATTAATAAATAAATAAATTAATTAATTAATTTCGAGATTCCAGATTTTGTGAACAAGTATTTGGACACACTCAGAATGTTGTAATGTTTCTACTATTATTTTTATGTTTGAAAAAATAGAGCTATTAGATTACATTACAAAACTTCCCGTAGTAAACTTTTTTCTTTCAAAATTTTTTCCTGGTCAGCTCTGAAGCGTAATATACATTTGTGTATAAATTACATAAATGAAATCAAGATGGAATGTACTGGTATATAATACGGAACAGATGACTTATATGAAAGAGCTGAGGGTGAAGGTCTGAAAATATTACCTGAAAACCTGACACAATGGTCAATACCAATACCACATTGTAGCCACAAGTGCTAACCACTACTCTAAAGAGGCTTTGTTTTCTACCCTATTTTCTCGGATTAGAACCCTGTTTGTTGAAGTAGAAATAACAGTTAAATGTCGAAAAATAACGCACCATTTTAATTCCAGTTCATTTTATAATTAGCAAACCTACCCTATTTGGGCTTTAAAGGAATCGAATTAGGTTCTATGAAGTGTAAAGTAAGTAACATTTGTATTTTTATTGCGTTTTATTATTTTGGGCGCAAATTAAGCGACAATTATACTTTTAATGTCCAGTTAGGCTTCCGTTTTAAGTGACATTAAAAATTAAAAGATAAAATTATGGACGTAAAATAAATTTAATTTCCGATTTAAACTACTAAAATAAACTTTAATTTCTATGGTGTATTTAGAAGCTATATATCCTTCTTCATTTTTTTTCTGGCCTGAAATGTTAAGTGTTAAATATAATACTAATCGATTTTTTTATTGTAGGTGCTCGTATATAAGGTTAAACTTTAGTACTTACCTACTCATCAGCATGCATTAGATGCAGGTAATTAATAATACTTGATATTACCCGTACTCGATTAATTCAAGAATCCATACATGTAGCACTGAATAACCAATACAGATATTGAATAACTTCTCTGTATACATGTATTTCAACGCAAAATAAGATTTTGTACATAAAAAAATATTTTTCAAACATCTGCAAAATTATTTTTGTTTTTTAAATTATTTAATAACCCTAAGAAAGCAAATATAAAATAAAAACAATTATAAAATCGGATTGTGGTACCGTGGTTAGTGTCACGGACACTGAGTCAGAGTTTCTGGATTAGAATCCACTGCATCACAACTTAACGCAATAATAGACTGCTTAGACCTACAATAATAGTACGAAAATAAAATATTTGTGGACATTAAAAAAAAGTATTTGTGTTTTTATTATATTAAAAAAATATATTACGTACTCATACACACACACACACACACAAACACACACCAGACACGCGCGCGCGTATTACATAAAACAATATAATACGTCCGTATGTACGTAAAAGTAAATAGTTTTCGTATGAATGTGAGAATGTAAGATTATGTAGGAATTATTTAACAGACATATATTTAGATTTTGATAACACTCTGTATACACAAGCCTCAAGTATGGGTTTTATCTGTTCCTACTTTTGTTAGACATTTTTTCGAATTATTTCATTTCACATTTACGGATAGCCGTTCTAGTTAGCTATTTGATACCGGCCCACATCTAGTTTCTTGTTAAGGAAATAAGTACTTAACGAATTCGCATCTAAATAATATATATATATACCCCAGTATTAATGTAGCTGAGACAATATGGCGCCTAGTGCCAATGGAATATGCATGTATGCCTTTTGATTTCCCAGCAGAGAATCCTTTATAAGACTGAACGACATTGATTATTTTTTTATATCTATCGGCTGGAAATGTCATAAGAAACAAACGAAACGAATATGAAATATTTATTTACCGTGACTCTGCAGCTGTGGGCATAGTTTTATTTAATAATTTGAACTTGACATGCAAATTTCATATGCAGCAGGTAATTAATTTTATTCTCTGGAATAATAAGTATAAGGTTTTTAATGATGATTATATCAACATCTCATAAGCGATAAAATATCGCATTGAAAGCTTATTAAAGCCTAATAAATATTTCTTGGGGTAACGCTTGACGTCCGGTTGTGTTAAAAATCGCTTTTTACACTTTATAAAATCACCATTCTACTTATAATTTACAAACATATTTATAATTCAAGTTAATTTTTTATATTTTTTTTTAAAGGAATAAAAAACCCGCCAAGACTTTATTTTTAGAGG
>NW_028281424.1:680000-797500 GCF_059751285.1 Brachycentrus maculatus
ATTTTACTTGCAAAACCTCATCGGACTCGAGTAATAGATTGACTTTAACGCGACGTAATCACGCCATATTCCCATACATCTCGCTTTACGTGTTTTCAACGTTTGAAGGCTGGTCCTACATACAACACGACATCGAACTTAGTTCTGTCTTTAAGAGTACAAGTCTCACAAAAATTAGTAACCTTTTCATAAAAAAAGCATTCAGCATCATTCTTTTCATTTGCTATTGAGTTGTATTAAAACGCACCTTTTGAAAGATGTAAAACATTTCGAAATGAGTTTGAGATGATATAATTTTCAACTCGAGCTCAGAGTCAAAACTGTATCACTTGTATTACACTTTGTTTGATATGTTACCACCTTTTTGACTGAAGATCGTTATTTCAAACAATATTTCGTGAAGAGCTTTTATCCATGTCCCAAGGCAATTTTAGAATATAAATCTTGTGTTTCCAGAACTATTAAAATGCGGTATTTTATTCCATGAAACATAACAAAAAGTCAAAATGGAGAATTTTATTTTATTTTATTACTGTGTTAGCTTTTAATTGAATATGTGTGTGTTTAAAAAGATTTTTGTAAAACAGTTAAAAGTTTGTAAAAATGGTGAAATTTTGTTCATTTCAAAATGTAAATCTTATCTTTTATTTTTACAAATAGATTGTGTTAGTAACATTTAATATCGATGAACGGCGATGGTAAGATTTTCTTAATATATTTTAATCTAAAGAACTATGTAACCATAAGTAAACATTTTCTTCTCTTTTGTAGTCGATGAGCTATTTTGGACCTACACAGAGTTATAAGAGACGTTTAACGCAAATGCGTTTTGAAAATAATAAATATTACTATAACATATATAATAACTAACACAAAGTTTACTTTTGCATGAGGCTCAAATTCGATTCTTATGGCAGAATCCACCCGAGTGATTGCAAGCTTAAATTAAATCACAAAAAAACTTTCGATGTATAAATTGCATACATAAAAAAGTAGGCTACTGATATTATGGGTTTGTATGTTTTGGTCTCTTTTTTACTATAACGACCAATAATGGTTTAATAATACAAGGCTGGTCAAATACAAAATAATTGGGTATATGAGTTTATTTGTCCATGGGGGTGGCTAGTATCTTAGATTTTTACATTATATAAATGAATGCGTTTATTGTAAGGAGGTAATGGTATGCCCACTTTGAATCTCAATAAATATAATATATTGTATTAAACTCAGAAAATGTCGTCAACCTCGCAGGACGGATAACTGAAAAAGGAATTCGTTGTGAACACAAAAATTTCAAAGGATGCGAAGCATCTACAGCATGTTTGGACGGAGTGCATCTTCTGTGGAGTAAGGGTTGACGTTTTCGAAAACAAAAAAAAATTCTGTTTCCAATACCCACTAAAATAGTTGTCTTGTAGATTTCAAATGACGTCACCAATAAATAATTCAAAATAAATTCGACAAAAAACTTTTATTCCCCTATTTTATGGTAGAAATAAGGTTTACTTGAGATGTTCTCTAAGTTGACAGGTGACATCCTTCGAGTTGGAGTGGAAAGTATCACACTGCGACAGTGCAATACTTGATGATTTTATCAAAGTTTGGAAACATTCTCAGATACATCCTCATCTTAACGCATTTTTTTTCACTTTTTGTTTTAAACATACATACTTAGCGTGGAGTCCTCCAACTGTGTTGATCGCCCAGTCTTGTGAAGTTATGGATTGAAGATACTCTAAACATTGATTGTGTGAATTGATGTTCAAAACAAAAGAACTTTTCTTTCATAAACTTTGCAAGAATTCTTTAAAAAAAGTATGGCTGTAGGTAAATGTGTCTTATAAACGAAAAAATGTTTTAACATTAAACCTTGGTTTATTAATTACAATATAAATGGACTTCTTCCGATTGTGTTGATATGAAATGAGTAACACGACTTATTTTGTAGCTATAAATTCCTTTAAATACTCGCATAAAAATAAAACACTCGTAAAGAAGACCAATTTTTGAGTTTATTAATAATAAATACGGTTTATTTTGAGACCTACAGATGTTTTTAGCAACAGACAAAAATATTAACTGATGAAAAAAATATGTTTTTAAAAATATTTTAAATATTTTTTTACTTCTTATGACTAACCACCTTATACGGATTGAATTGAAAATTTGAAATTAATGAATATTTTTTGGGGCATTTATTGAAACATTTGTTTAAATAGAAGAAATATGAAAACGTTTATGTATTATGATTTTGTAAAATATATGACTGAAATCGTTTTTATCAAAAAATTTTCAATTCTTTAAACAAAATCGATAGGGTTTTCTAAATATAAGACCTGAAGCTTGTTTGTTATAAATAAATTTTAAAATGTAAATCCGGCTAAAAGTGCACATTTGAGGGCCATGTGTCTATAGTTAAAACATTTATTTGCAGAATATGTACATTTCTGGTTCTATTGACGTCATGCCTATACATAATTTTAGTTCTTCTGAAAAATAAATGCTTTGTTCTTTGCTACGTACCTATAGGCGATAAACATACAAATGTACCATTCAATACGTAATCTATTGTGTCGTATAAAACTTTTTTTCGTACGTTATAAGTCTTGACAATCAGTATAGTAGGGTTGATACAAGTATTTTACTGATATATTCTTCAGTTTTTCATGATTTTTCACGAATAAAAAATTAATGGAATATTAAAGGCTTTCAGGATTTAAACTGCTGTGATGGCTGACGAGGGAGATTTTCGATCGAATCAATTTTAATTTCTTAAGACGTTAAAATTTTTGTCGGACTTCTTAAACTCTCGTTGATTGGGGTGGGAAAGACGTAATTTACGTATTTTTGTTTCCAATTTTACAAGAACTTTCAAAAAGCACATTATTTGATTTTTACAAACTGTTTACACCTCACGTTAACAACACAATATAAAATTGACTGTATTTTGTTTGAAATGACGACATCAGCTGGGTCGCTGTGAAGGCAAAAAGCTACTGCCAATTACTGTGACGTGTTTCGACGAATCGAAACAAAAGGCGACCCTAGTATAGTAATAAAAACGTGTGACTACCTAGTGAGTGAATAATCGGCGGGTACGTATGAAGAGATGCATGAATGTGAAAGGGGCGAAGATTGTTCGTAAAGACAAATTAGTTTGGCGTTCTATTTTTTTCTGTCTACTTCTGCGGCGAGTTATTTTTAAACCCTTATTCGCAACTTATGGTGCATAGGGTACTGCATCGTATATAAGCAGTGTTATCTTTATCGTTAAATACACGAAAGAAAGGTGATCGGCCCTCCGCTTCAAGTACCATTCTAGAATAATTGATTTTGAATAAATATAAGAGTAAAAAAATCACTTATATTTATTTGGTCCCGGGATCTCTAGTATGGTAGTCGAGCGTGCTTACCATTACACTACGGAGGCGGATGAATTAGATAGTTTCATCATAATATGAGTTAATAAGTTTTTTTGTTTGTTGCAGAGACCCATCAAGCTCTTACGCGTCTTGTCGGTGGAGTTCTTTTTACATATGTACTTAAATTTTATAAATCTTTTTTTAACATAAAACACACTTAAAAGAAAGAAAAAAAAGAATGCAAAGAAGAGTAAAGATAGTGACTATTATTTCTTTTGATTCACAGTTGTTAAAAAAGTTTTTTTAAAGTATTTCTAGATTTTGTCAAAACGGAGATACGAGGTTATGGATTCAGGGCGACGTCGTGAGTTCCAGTATTTATGGAGTAGGTGGCACCGAGCAGTTGAGCTGAAGCACGCGCTCGTCACGTGACAATGTTCGCACTAGCAGCAGCACGTAACGGTAATAGTAATCACGGGAATACACCTGCCAGGACTGATTGGCCAAGCAGGTCGGCTGCTAATCTTAGCTGGGGCGTAATAATGCCGCTCTGCATGCCTCGGTACCTACACTGCTGGCTAGATTAATGGACACATCACGTGGATACTATCAAAATTTGGCACTGTGCGTAGAATTCTTAACTCGCATATAATTTTTTTAAAAGAAAACATGTATACCAGGGGTTCCTGGGGTTACTGTAAAGTAAAGAGGGGCGCCGTGAGTCAATCCTCTATCATTATCCGAAACCACTAATATTCTAGGGTACCTACCTATAAAGCAACAATTTCTTTTTTGAGATCTAGCATCTTTCTATTCAACTACTATTATTGTAGGTATTTCTTTCGACTATAATATATGTATATACATATAAAGTCACATTGTCTAATCCAAATAACTTACAAAAGTAGCGCGTCGTGACAAAATACTAAACTTGTAAGTGCGCCGCGGAAAAAGATTGGGAACTCCTGATGTATACAAACATACTACTTAAATTTAAGAGGATAAATGAAACACTCTCTTTATTATCCATTGTTTATTTTGTGTAATACCACTTTTTAAACACTTATTTGTGACTACCGGTTTCGGAAAATTATTCCATCATCAGGTCATTAAAATAAAAATTTAATTAAAACTTAAACATTATTAAAATTAAATTAAATTATTACGATTTGATATTTGCATAAAAATAAAAATTTGAAAGAGAGAGAGAGACGACAAATGAATTACAATGGGAATATTTTAAAAACTGGACCCGAAGTTAAATTTAGTTAGTTTTTAATTTAATTATTAATAATTATTTTAAATACATAGGTTTTGTAAACGTAATGAATGATATAAAAAAAATATTGGGATGAAAAAATATATTTATTTTGTTCCGAATAATATATACGAGTATATGGTTTATACCATAATATGGGCAGTCGTGTAGTTTGTGTGGCGCGCTACCCTAATGGATCACGAATATGCACAGTGCAAGCTCTACTTGCAAATGAATAAAGCACTACTGAACCATAAAGAACAAACACAAGAAATCAATTACCGCAAATAAAAGTGATTTTTTAATATTTCTTTTACTTTAAGGTAAAGAATAAAAATGTCAACCAATTAACATCTTTTGTCCCTAATAATGTACCCAGATTTCCTTCCCAACTGACGTATTTTTCCATGAAACCCGCACTACGCTAAACCATAACTGGCGTTAACAACGTAAAACACACGTCAGGGATCTCATATTTTTATTCGCATCATAAAACCTACCCAGGGCGAAGGTCTAACCTGTTGAGACCGCTAGTTCTTTTGTGTTTGATGACGTCACGTAATTTTCACATGCGTAAAAAGAGGAAATGCTCTACAAGATGGATTTGGTCCCCTTTATGCGCTTCTCCTGATTATCCGAGATTTACAACCGTCTAGCTGATGGTTTCATAATAAAAGTGAATAACACTGGGGTGAGGTTTATGGCGTACCACATTTCATTGAAATATTTTTTGCCCGTACACGCTGATTTCATAATATTTTTATTATTTTCCACAAGGGTATATCGTATATCTGCTTACAGTATTGATTCAAAAGCTAAAAAAAGCTTTTGAACATCCACATAATTCCTAAAAGAGTTTTTTTTTATCTAGTTTCATTAATGTATCTATGATTTTCGTATAAACGTATTACAATAACTGAAAACTGAAAAAGTTACTGTATTTGTATCAGCTGAAAACAAAGAAATATAGTTTTTTCATTTGAAAAATTCTCTCTCTCAAGTTTTTTTGTTAAAAAGCAATCGAGTTTATGAAAAGCTTGTTTGATTTCGTAGAATTTTTCATTTTAAAGTGTAATAACCTACATATATCTAGAAATTTGAAAAGAACTGTATTTATTTTACATTGCAAAGAATCTAGATTTAAAGAAATATGGCAAATGAAAAAGTTTTAAAAAAACAAAATCTACCCACACCCGCAAGTTGATTTCAGTGGTAAAAATAGAATCAAGATTAAATTACTTTTATGAAAATCAAATTTACTTTATTCTGGATTGTACCACCACTTAAATTAAATTCTCCGTATTCGCGATTGAAGTATAAATCAGCAAATTTAATTTCTGTTTGATTTTATGATTTAAAGATCATGTTCTGTACAAAATTTAGATTAATCCAAACAATTTTTTTTTCAGCAAAGCAAGTCGTTTTACGAATTACGATTCAATTGAGCACTAAACAGCTCATGCCTTGTATTATATTAATGACAATTTATTGGTATTTATCTGATATTAGATTCACCATATGGATGACATTCGAATATTAAAAGTGTCTCAACTTGAGATAAAACCTCCATCGTTTTCTTTATATGAAAGAAGATACAATTTTTATACTTGTTTAACGTTCACTACTCTGCCCATTATTGAAAATCCATATCAGCTGATCACCTTTCCTTCATATGTTAACAATCAAGATGACACTACGTTCATATGATGCAGTGCCCTATGCACCATCGAGTGTGGATTAGAATTTGAAATTATGGGTAGAATGGTGAATGTAACACATATATACTTATTATTTAAAGCGGCCGATGATAGGTCGCAAGCTCTGTAAATACCGAGACTTCGACAATTTTCTTCATCTAATTTGAGATATCAATTAAAAATAACTCCGAAGTGGACAAAATCAGATTTGTTCAAAAAAAAATTAACACAAAATAAATACGTTAAAAAATATTATTTTGTGTAAGTTACAGTTATTTTAACAAATAAAAAAGTCCGGGTCGATTGTCATATTTTAAATGAGTACCTATATTCAATACATATGTAGCTCGAGAAAAATAATCACGGAAAAAATAAGAAAATATTTTTTAAAGGCAATGCTGAGCATTTAGAGATTGTTCTCACATGAAGCGTGAACAATCCAATTTCAAACACTCAGTGAGAAAGAAAAATTGGGAAATGAAAAATATAATACAAATAAGGTTTATTTAAAAATAATTGAAAAAATAAATCATTCTAGAATTTATTTTTGCTATCGAAAAGTTTGAATCAGCGACGCCAGTTTCCCAGACAAACCTGTACTTGACATCTTAACATAAACGAAGAAGATTACAAAAGTCTGGGTATTTGCAGGGCTTACGATCTGTCAAAGGCCAGTTTAAATGATCACTTTACACGCGTGTAACATTCTTCATTATACTCATGATTGCCAACCGCATTTCTCAAATTTCGGCACTTGTATATATCCAATAATGTTCACGTCCCTTTACACTTGTGTTGTCGGTAGCCTCTATAGTTGATTACAGTAAGCTTGTTATTTAACAGAGACCCTTATGAAATTATATTAGTTTTTTACCGAATTATTTTACAAACTAGGAAACGCCTGAAAACATTAATTTCAATTTGCGTGTTCACAAATCTGCGATTCTCCGCTTAGTAGTTATTTATTCAATTTTAAATAAAAGTTAGTAATTTTATATAAATAACTCCTGTGTGGAGAAAACCAGATTTATGAACCAAGATTTTGACGCTCAAAATACACAATACTTTAAATGTGTACTAAATGTTTACAATTCTTAATAAACAATAAGCATAACTGCTTGTTTTACAATTCTTAATAAACATAAAATAAGCATAGCTGCTTGTTTTAAAAATAAATGCACTTAAAACAAACATTTGTGATACGTGTGTTATTTGTAAAATGTGTTTATATAATTATTGATTTTTTAACCTCCATGTAACTGAGGAAAAACGGTGAAATTTATGGTCTTATTTACGCTTTATAAATGTAACTTCGACTCTTTTACTGCGATTGATTCCGCAAGTAAAGGGAAAGATTGTGGTTTTGATAACCTATTTAAAATACTTATTAACAAAAGAATATATTTTATAATATCAGTGCAAGCCATTATAAGGCTCTAGAATCTGAGGATCAATATATGAGTGTGTATGGTTTTATATTTAAGCCAGGCTAATTATGTTTAAATATGCGAAAAATTATACGATAAAATTTCGTAGTAAATGTATGCTGCGGAGTTCATGGCGTCCATAGAACATACATGGCGTGACCGAATGGAGCAAATTCTGAAACAAGATAACGTCAAAAGCCTATAGTCGACCTAAGTGTTTCAGGAAACTCATGAAAAAGTATTAAGAAGTTATAGGAGAATTATACTGGAATTATGACTTTCTCTTTATATAAGAAATAACTTGTTTTATTATATGACAAAACATTTTAACTTTTTATTTGAATAAGTATATTTTGTTTTATAAATAAATCATCGAAGGCACGGAAATGAGATTTAAATAAATTGTTTAAAATTTTCATGAAATTTGCATAATCTTTCATTTGAACGTTTAAGTCAGTCTCAAAATATTTTTTTATTATTTTCATTCATGATCGAATTTGAAATTTTGTTCCAACATGATACATAAATTAAATCAAATCATTATTTAATAGAGCAAAGACAAATATTATAAGCGCTGAACTAATCACCTAGCCATTACGTGATTAGTGATAAATTTAACATTATATCGATACCGACTCACATCTTCTAAGTGTCGTGAAAATAGAAAAAAATAAAAGTATTTTTCGATAATAAATCTTAAGCAAATGTTTTTCTATAAGTATTTATATTTTTAATTAAAACTTAAGGTGGAATTTTTGGGAAAAAAGGTATTATTTTCATCACGAAATGAAATGATGTCTTATGAAAGACGAATAAATTTATTGAGATATGTAAAAAAGGCTTTCGATTTACAATTGGCTAATGGAGGCGATCTTTTAACCAAATGTGCAAACAAATTACTCAAATTTTAATGAGTGGATTTTATGCTTCAAATGACAACGCATATAATTATAAAATTCCCAATATAAACTTTAAATGAAATCTTCGAAAACCACAATTTAAAATTGAATTAAATACAATATACACTGTTATTTTTGTAATTTGATGGTCAATTATGGGTAAAACGTAGAATGAATATAGAATGTTAAAAAGTGTATCATGTGATCATCTTAACCTGTCAATGACATGTCGCGAGCCCTGTAAAAAATACTCAGGCTTCTATTTTTCTATCTTCTTTAATTTCGTCATCTGTATTGCAATATAAATAAAAAAATCTTGTTGAAAATATTTGCTCAGTGATAATCCAGAACTTAAGATCAAAAATTTGAAAGCAAGAAAAATATTACGAATTTTATATTGCATTAAAAAGGTACAAAAACCATCTAAGTAGAATGAGTTTTTAATTCTAAGTGATTCATCTATCCACTGATTCTGATGTTTCTATAAAAAATGGTAAAATGTCGTAAATTCATAAATACCAGTACTGAAAAAATACCGTACGTACATAGACACTAAAAATTCCAGATTCAAAACACAAATTTCACCTGAAACGGCGGAATTTTATTGCGAAGGCTTTTACTACCAACATTTCTTCCATATGACGGGTGTATGATACAAGGGTTCATACTACAGGTAAACCGTTCCTTCGTGCCTTTATGTCTCTCGGTTACAGTTAAGCAGAAAGTGACCTCCCTAAAATATATATATTTTTTAATTCTAATATATTTGTTTTGTAAAGCCCGTATAGAAAGAAAAAAATGAAAATACACCTTGGTTAAAAAAAAAATATATTTTTTTATCCATTTTTTAATTAAGGTAAACAATATTGTACCCAGAATAAGGCCCCGGTTCAAGTCGATTATATAAAAAAGATGACATATTATATTATTATATGAATATACCTAAATATTTATTAACGAGTAAGTCTTTAGGTCCTCAATACTTTCATTCCAAGTTTTATTTTTTGAATTTGTCATGTGTTTAAAAAAAATCTATTATCAGTTTTGATGATGGCATATTATTGTTTTTTTTATATATGGTAGAGTCTAGGTTATCCGACCATCTGAGTTATTCGACCTACCGGGGCAATGCCCCATTCCTTTACCCAACTGTACGCATTGTGTATGCAGAGCAGCTGGAGGAAACATCGTCTACCGAGCTTTTACTTCTGAGGCGTCTGCGATATTTTGCTGGCCTGAAAACGAAAAACAGCAGGTAAATAAAAGGCAAGCATGGACTTTTTTACCCAAGCTTAAGTTTAGTTTCGTAGTTCACTGCATTGTATGTGAGTATGTACCTATTGTAAAACATGTATTACTTTGCCGTAAGTGCATTTTGATATTTTAGTTCATTACATTCAGTTGTGTTACATGTATAATACACATTTGAAAAGTTTTCGATGTGCAAATAAAATTAACACATTTTCGAAGTCTTTTTTATCACGTATTATGCGATTTTTTTGCTTATCCGACCTTTCCGCGACCGGTTTAGGTCGAATAATTGAGACTCTACTGTATCTCATGACAATCGGTGCCTTCTTGCAGAAATCTGTAAAAATAATGAGAGTTATTTTAAAACGTTTTCTTAATTTAACATGAAGTTATGTCTGAGGCGACGTTTTCTTATGTAGTTGTTTCGACCGCCAGAGTCAAAATCACTGAACGTGTTATCCACGATTCTACGCCTTTCATGTTACTTAAGTAACTTTTACGCTCCGACTTTTCTGAAATCATGCACATGCGTAATGATGCAATATATTGCCAAAGTGCTAAAATACATAAATTCGATGAGCAAATTTGCCAATGAATTATTGATACGTTGAATTTTTATGAATTCGAAACTAATTTTAAATTTGGAATATTTTAAATGTGTTATATTTCAAATGACTGATAAAACCCTATTGTATTTTTCTCTTTTAAGCCTTTTTTCAGCGGCATATGAAATAAGCTACCTTACAAAAGTGATTTGGGTAACTGAGGACTAGTTGCTTTTTGTTTAACAACGTTCATTTATTCCAGAAGGTTATATGGAACATTGTAATGTGCCCAAATAAATTAAAATAAGCCGAAATTAATGTTTCCTTGTTTATTCATTAATTTGGTTACATTATTTTGTCTCCTCTATACAATTTAATATACGGTTTTACGAATAAAATGAGTAAAATGTGGTATCAAGCGAAGAAAAAGGGTATCCTTCAATACAATTAAAACAAATTTATATTTTAAATTGTTATGTTTCATCAAAAACGGATTTCCGATAAAAGTTAATAAAAAAAATAATAATCACGTGTTTAAAAAAATAATGGTGATATTTGTATCGCAACAATTTTATTTAGCTTGTTTTATAAATTCCATTAAATACCAATATTTTTTAGGTCAGATTTGATTTTATTGAATAAAAAAATGTTAAGAAAACTAGAAATCCAAATCAATATTAACAACAAAAAAAATTAAATTATTACGGATAAAACAAAATTGCAACCAAGAATCAGGGAATTTGAATTTTCTTTTGATAATAATACCTTGTCAGAGTTCGTTAATCATTAAATAAATAAAAAAAAACAATTACACGGGAACAATTTAAATATAAATACAATAAAAAAGCATGGAGAAAGTATTAAGCATCAATATTTAAAATGATAGAAATTCATAAATAATGAGAGCATTAATTTACAATTTGAAGACGACTCAATCTTCCCTTATTGTCCTTGTTCCCACAGATAAAAAATAAGAAACAGATTCTACCACATCTTCATTCGTCAAAGTCAAAAAAGAATAATAACAGGTTTATAAGTTCAATAATTCAGAAATATAAAGAATTTCGATAAATATATTTCTGTAAAATAAGATAGCATAATATTTATTTAATGATTAATTATTTACCTCTAAGATGTCCAATATGATGAACAATTTCCCATTTTTTCCTCTATTTTTATTACGCAAAATAAGCATAATAAATTCGTAAAATTTGGAAACTGATATAAAAATTCCTCGTAATATTATTTTTGTGTCGTAAATAAAATCCAGCATTCTTAACATTTTTACTACATTAGTAAAAAAATTAAAGTGAACCCCAAAGTTTATCTTATAAAAAGCAACTATTTAAAGATTACAAGGATCAAAAAGGCTTAGAAATATAAATAAAAGGACTCCGTTTCTTTACCGAGGAAAGCCAAAATTGGAACCGTCATAAATCCGAATAATGTCTGTAGGTTTTGGCGTTTATATGTTCGGTTTTATCTGGAGGATTTACCCTTTTCAGCCCTCGTAACATTTAATACTTCGGCTTGTTTATCAGCAAAAATCGGTATCAGTCTCTTCATCACAAAAACATTGATTTCTTGGAATTATATTTTACACGCTACATTTTATCAAAAATATATGTTAAGTACATAAGCATACATGTACTCATTTGCGTCCTTATGATAACATCATAAAAAAGATATTTATGTGCACCTTACAAGATTTCTAAAAACTTTCACAATACAACTATATAAAAAAAGTATTATCAAAGACTCTCGTTTAATAAGAAGATATATTAAAACGTACGAGTAATGAGACGAAAAAAAAAAGATTTAAATAATGAACTTTTCAGTAGCTTAATGAATAGGTAGTTAAAATGTTTTCCTACTAGATTAGTAAACGATTATTTAATGACAAAATACATTTGTTTGAATTTGATTGATTTGCGTAACAGATAAATACCCATTACAAACAAAATTAAAATGGAGTTACAAATATGATTTATAACTCTTAAATACAGAAATTTCAGTTGAGTTACCATTGGCATGTTGAAATATAACAATATAAAAACATTACAATTTACCTATCACAAATTTCTATCTTTCAGGCACACGTCAAAAATATTGTAATGACTTGTTTCCAAATCACACGAAATAAAAACACGAAATAACTACCCTCTGAAAGGGAAACTGCATTGATATAATCAATTACACAATACATCAATCATGATAGCAATTCATATATGCACATATTAATAGAGTTATTTGCGAGTAAAAACATGCAATCGGAAACGGTTTACTTGGACAGTCTAAAACATGAAAATTAAAAAAAAAAAACAAAAAATATTGTAAGAATAAAGGTTTACTTTGCTTTTTATGCTGATGCTACCATAAACGAAATTTCCAAACGCGCCTAAAGTTTGAATATTTAAGATTCCCCACAAAAAGATATTTGCGCATTCTATGAAATCCATTACGTTGTAGTCGTTGCGTTTTTTTTAAATTCTTATATAATCGTACATACTAACACAAAGCTTTCAAGCTTTTCTAAATCGATGAATCGTCATTTTAAGTTTGTAGTTTCAAAAGGGGAGAGAGGAATGCACGGGAGGCGAGGTTTTGCCGTCATTTTTCAAACTATCGAAGCCATTCCCTATTTTCAAAACATTTTTTTTTAATTGGAGATAAGATTTTTAAACACTCACAATTAAATAACATATTTAAAAATATATATTACGGCTTAAATATTCAATACATTTAAATAAAACGGCATACTGTACTTTGTTAAACAAAATGGCCCATTCAAAACCATTGCCTTCGTCAATTATTGGAACTCTTGGAATTATTGCAATTGGAATTTTGTAAAAACTAACTAACTAACCATCACTTCCTTCCACAGGGATAGGCAGAGATAAAATAATGTTTCAGCAATCTGTCTTTGCAAGCAATTTTCTCCTCTTCCACATTCATGCATAGATGCCCGCCGATTATTCCGACTTTTGACTTGACCACTTTTATGTTTGTATTTGAAAACTTGATCATGCCAAGATTTCCTCGGTCTTCCTCTGTTTCTATTTCCAACTGTATTTGCCTCATAAAGTCTTTGTGTATATTTCCATAACGTCAAAATACAAATATTTAAATTTTCCGTGGTATTGTAAAAATATGTTTTAAGATAGCTTTCGCAAAAATAAATAAATTCAATTTAACAGCAAACCGTGTTTTTTATATAAATAAATAAGTAAAATTAATTAATTTGTTTTTTTTTTGTTGAAGTTACACGAGTATTGAATTCCATATTTATTTATGTACTGTAATGAATTTTATTTGCCTCGAAAGGCTTTGTGGTAAGATTTAATTTTAAACCCAAAGCATGATTATATTTATTTTCATTTGTGCTAATACAAAGCAATTAAAAAAGCAACTTTTATGAATTAATAAATTTCTTTGACTCTGTATTTTCAAAAATATATTACAAGAGTGAATGATTGAATAAACCATTTCCTTCTCAACCATCTGCCATTCCTCTAAGTTATATAATGGTTTATTAATGAGTGTGAGTCAGTTTCTCTTACTGACTTTCCTTAAATTTATTCAACAAATAACCTTCACTGAAAATATGAATACTATAAAACAAATTTGAAAACTTTAACAAAAGTAAAAACAATTTTTAAAAGAGACAATATTATTTTAAAAATTCTCGTTTGTATTTTTAAATTGATGAAGTAATATAATTTGAATAGTTATTTAATGTATCTCAAGACAACTTCTTCCAAACCAGAAACTTTTAGATGTGTATTTTTACATTTTTAATTTTTTTAGGTCCGCCTCCGTAGTGAAATGGTCAGCACGCTCGGCTACCGTTCTGGAGGTCCCGGATTCAATTCCCAGGGGGGTTTGAATAAATATGAGTGATTTTTTCACAAAAACTAACTAACTAACCATCACGCCGCTTCCCCGCAGGGGTAGGCAGAGAGAATAGAGCGCCACACCACTCTGTCCTTGCAAATATTCTTCGCCTCTTCCACGTTCATGCATCTCCTCATACATACCCGCCGACTGTAACGACTCCTAACCTGACCACTTTCAAATATTTGGCATACCTGATCATACCTGATTTTTTCACTTTAATATTTATTCAATATTACCCTGGACTAGTGCCTGAAGCGGAAGGTTGATCACCTTTCTTTCTTGTGTAAATGATCAAGATAACACTACGTTTATATAACGTGGTACCCTATGCATCATTGGGGTGCGGATAAGGGTTTTATTTTTTATTATACCCGGCTATGGCTCAGTTTGGTTAAACGGAAAGAAAACGCTCATTCCATATGGCTCAGGCCAATATATTGAACACGAATGGTAAAATAATGCAATAGAAAAGTCCTAAGTAACAGCAGCTATCAAGAAGCACGTTCTCCTCTTTGAGTGATGTTTAGTATTGAACGACTTTAGTGTTGCCATTGTGGCCGAAAATTATAATAAAAAAACATGTTTTTACAAAATGAAAATATTTAGGATTTTGAAAAAACAATAATTAACACTTATACAACATTTTGAATGAGTCCAAATACTTGTTCACAAATATGGATTTCCTCCACTTGGGATCTTTTTTTATATTTTGAGATCTTAAACAAAGACGAAGAATAATATGTTATGATATTTACTAAAATTTTTGGAACTCCTAGATTGAACTCCGAGATAGAAGTGAACTCATATGTACTATGTCACGAGAGTGAACAATATATCCAGGAGTTCTAAAAATTAAAGAAATTAATTAATTAGTGAAAGCCGCGTGTGTGTAAAGTGATCATTCGACCAGCCGGAGATACGTCATAAGCCCTGATATAATACTCAGACTTCCATATTTTCTTTTATCTATGTTGAGATGTCAAAATCATTTACATTTTTATTCGCGTAAATGCTTTGTGTTTCTTTGTTTTTTACGTTTTGTGTAAGACTGCTTAAACGGGAAAAAATCTTTTGAAAATGGTTCAAATTATTAAAAACGTACGCTGGCATATTCGTAGAATTGGTGAATTATCATATAAACCATTGAAAACAAGTATGGTAGAGGGAGCATACGCTTATTTTTTATTTTACTTTATGTATATGAGTATGTTGACTGCCCTTCTGTTTTTGTACATTAAGAAAAGTAATTGGAAAATTCACGTTTTCCTTAAAAGCGTTTTCTGTGTCTCTATTTTCTTCTTGCGAGTAATAAAAAAATACGGCTGGTCCTACAAGGAGCGTGCCTCTAAAGGCCGAGAGTAAGGGCTGTCAACGTGCTTTACAATGCCTTAAATTGTGCCGCTACTTTTGTTATTATCCTGTGCGCTATTCCTGTTGTTACGCATTTTACGAAAGGTTGTCGCTTGTTGTAACCCATGTTCTTGAAATACCGACTTCTGTACCTACTTCAAACGGGCAATTTTAATACATAAACAAACATGGTTTTATGTGACCGTGTTGTAAATTAGTAAAAACATATTTTTTTATTATTGCTTTAGTTTTATTTTTTGGTAACAAAAATAATTGAAGTATGAATTACGTTGAAAAACGCAAATATTTCAATTTTCTATTTTGAAATAAGACAAGAGTAGGAATCGAACTTGAAATCTTAGTTTTATTGTCCACCGTACTGTATACAACTATGCCACAATCAAACAAGTAGTGTGTTCCAAAATTTTCCTATCCGATGGGGTTAGAAAAGATTTTTGATAAAATTGTAAATTATATTTTTTAAACTTAACGGTTCAAATATGTTTTTGTTGTTGATCTGAACCATCCAATTCATGTTTAAAAAACATGGATATTTTTCCCAAACAGGAACGAAGTAGATAATAAATATGATTAAAGGTAATTTGTAAATGGTGTAGGACAATAATAGTAACAGTAAAACAATTAAGTAATTTTACTAGGTTGGGTTTATAAAAAGTGTCATATTTAAAGTTTGCAATTTTTAGTATTAATTTTGCCACGTTAATACACTCAGAACGCAAATTTGTTGACAAGTTCATATATTTTTTTTAAATATGTATTTTTATCTGCGGAAGATCTAACGTTGATGTGAAATATTAAACGACAATATTATATGATACAAAAATATTTTTTTTTTCTAAAATATTTAGAAAACTTATGAAAAATGTTGTTATATGTTTCAAATAATTTGAGTAAGCAAGGTGGCGGTAAATTCATTAGATAATTGATTCATTAATCAATGATTTTATCGATTTACCATTGAACGGATGAATGCCTAGTGTATGAATGAATTTCTCAAAGAGCTTCGTATTGATTGGAGATTTCCTGAATTTTATTTTCTTCTTTATGTTTTATATTAAATGATATTTTTTACTGTCCTTTATTTTAGATATTAACCTTTTTTTATTTGAAAATATTACAATCAACTTTATACCATAGTGGAGGAGTATATTGTATTGTATACAAACTTTATATAAACACATGCAAATATATGCATGTGTGGGAATTTTCGTTATGACTAGATATAAATGAGTGCACGTACCACGAAACAATGATAAGTGGTTCGAATTTTCTTTATAAATGAATCTATTAGTTTTTATGTAAGTTAAAGTAAGGTAGAAGATGGTAAAATTATTATTTAGATTGACATAATTTCATTCCAAGAAAAAACAACGATAAACTTGATCAATAAGTAAAACATTTAAATAACAAAATGCAAATAGGTTATTTCCGAAGTAGAGGCCCTTATCGGGAACATTTTCAGATGTTTCAATCGGACTGATTCTATTAACACTTTCGCGATACTATCTGATTGGCGAAAGTGCCCATATCCAATCTGTGGCACATACTCGCAGAACATTCCCGATAATGGCCCGGGTGACCAGCGGCCGGCCGTGATGTTAAATTTTATTCGTTCCCCGACTATTTGGGGCTGTTTTTGTTTGCGCATTTTTTCTTCAACCCTCCAATAAAGGGGTGTAATGTGGGTATATTTCCCGTTTAATTGTCTGCAGATATGGCACAGGGGAGCAGTTATATATAATTTTCGTAAACGAATCTATCGCCCATTTGGTCGGGTACTTTTTACCAATTCTAATGACGGCTATTTATTCTACCCTTTTTTTAGATTACCTGCTTTAAGCTCTAGGTCTGTCGGGATCTTCTTAATTAAAAGGGAAATTTACTTTGAGATTTTAGATGAAAGTAAAGGGTGTTAAATTGAACTAAAAATAACGATTTTTATTTTTTAGGAAAAGAGACACTGCTTTTTATTTTTTTTAGAAAACAGTTGGTTTATTTGATATTTTGCTTCTCCAGGTTTGATATTATATTTTGAATGATTGAAATACAATTTTCAATTGTTAATGTAGCCTGACAGTCAAAAATCTTAAATTTTACACAGTGATAGTACAGATATTCATTTAGAAAATGATTTTATATTTTTAAAGTAAATCTTACTTTAGAAATATGTATCATATGATTCTAACATTATAAAGTACCTACTATTTAATTAAGGTATCCCGGATAATTCGAAATTACAATTTCTTTTGAAAGGTTAAATTAAGTTTTTAATTTAGTGCAATAAAGTCAATGTCATTAGTGAGACGTATTTGTGAAATTAACAGAGATTTAAAAATAAATGGATATTTAATTTTATAAAAAGCACCTTTTTAATGATTATGTCTAGTTTATATAACTACAAACACAATGCAATGGCCACCTGCAGACATATTTTTTTTCTCATATTTATCACTCATACGTAAATTTTTCTTGTTTATTACTGTAAAACAAAACTTTATTTTAAATTTGTAATTTGCGTGAAAATATATATATGATATAAATATGTATTTTTTCACTCTCATAAAAAAAATATTTTGATAAAAATCCATAAATATTCTGGTGACTAAAACATCGACCAGTTATGGTCGTTTTGACATAACTATGAATCAATTTACGTCTCCTATCCATGTTTAAAAAAATCACATTAAAACAAGGATAAATTCGCCAAGCGAATAATTACGAGTTTTGTATGAAGTAATTAAAACGTAACAAACGTCTCGATATTCCATAATCCATCCGTGGTCATTAGGGATAATATCTATGAAGATGGAAATATGAGATTCACTTTGTGTCATAATACCAGCCAGCTATGGTTAGGCTTAATTTAAATTACTACATTGATTAAGTAGATCTCATTCATGAATTATTTTTAAAATATGTTCGTATAATTTTCGTATATTTTTATTGTTTAAAAACGAATTGAACATGAAAATTGCGACTGTAATAAAATAAACAAAGTAGATAAATAAAAGAGATGAGATACACACACACATACACATAGCGATCAAGATAACACTGCTCCAATACAATGCAGTGCCTTATGCACGACTGGATCATATAAAGGGTAGGATGAGTTTCACAGTACAAATTAAGAAAAAAATGTTTTTGCAAAAAAGGAGTAAATTATTAGTGGTATGGTTATTTTTAAACTGTATGTGTAAATAATGATCACTTTAATTAAACAATCTGAATTTCTTAAAATATGTTGATTAATCAAAAATAGTATTCAAGGTTTATAAATTTTTCATAACACTTATAAAATAATAACTGCTTATAAAAATTGAATTAAAAATGATTTATGAAAAAACTACCTTGTTAGAGATGAATAATATGAGCCGTGATTTAACATTAAAAAGGAGAGCAAAAAATACTTTTCGAACTCACTTTCTGAACTAACTTTCAAGGACTTATTCTTATTAACAATAATGAAAGAATATTTTTTTAAAAAGAGCTACTTACACAATGGACATGAGAAATACAAAAAATATATACTTCGCGAAAAAAATTCTAAGAAATTTCGTACAAGTAAGTTCTTAAGAGTAGTTCATTAAATTCAAACACATACTCTGATGTTTATATACCTACAATGTACATAAATGTTTGTATCTATATAAGTATGTTCATATATTTGGATGTATACGTTATTGGTGGAGTGAAATAAGAATTACATATGAAATATTTCAATTTTTCTTACATATTCATCAGAGAATAAAGGAACGGTTTGTAGAAATCATATTTGTAGCGATTTTTGTATTTTCAAATAAGATTCAAGTTTGGTATCGACATTTATCGATGGAAATGCGTTTTCTTTGATAAAACCATAACTTTGAAGTTTTTCAACTTTTATTTTATATCACTAATGACCGAGTTTCACCGTTATCATTCAGTCATCACCCAGTCTAATGATGTCGGTAGCAAAATCTGATCATTGGTCAAAGAAAATACAAATATGAAAAACAAATGAGTTGTTAATTTTTATTAATGTATTCAATGAAATAATGAAATTTTTGCTGAAATTGTATTTTACGGTAATACGGCACAGCTCAATAAAATGTTTCTAGTTTCAAGTTGTAATCATAATATTCTATATTTTGTGTCACGTAAATTATTCACAGATGAAAATAAATATTGAGATAATTGCAGTGCTTACTAAAACGAAAACAAAAAAAAACATAAGTAATTCTGCCATAGATGGCGATAAGAATATAAATAATATATGATTCATAAGATCTTTCAAATATTCAATTCAATAAAAAAAGTTGTTATAGTAATTAGCAGAAAAAAAATTGTGAAATAAAAACAACTAAATCCAAAAACTGGATGCTTTTGATGAATCGATATGACAAGAGACATAAAGTAGCATTATTACCGGAAATAAAGCTGAATCAATTTGCAAGTTGGCCACTTCAATCGGGTTTCTTTACATTTCACCAAGTAGGTGCATTTAAAAAAAAAATGTTTGTTAGTGATATTTCATTTCCAACATTTAATCCAGCCTATGACGGTTTAAAGCCTCGCAAATGCTCAGATTTCCATATTTATTTTCATCTATGTTGAGATGTCAAAAAACAATATTTCATTTCAATTTCCCTATACTTACTATTTTAACTGCTTTTATCCCTCCTAAAATAGAGGCTTTGGGGTTCTTTTTTTCTAAAGAAAATAAACAAATCACATATTTCCTAACCTCAGAACAATTTTGCCGTTGGTTAAACCTATAAAGAAGACGATAGTTTTTCTGAATGTCTTATGTCTATGCCTATTAAGAGTGGTGGATCAATCAATATTATAATTTTAGGAAAACTTAATTTTGGAGATTCTCCTCTCATTTTGCAACATGAGCTAGATATTGGTGGTAATTTTATATAACAGTGAAAGCTAATAGTGAAAGCTAATCTGGCAGTACACAATTAAATCTTGGCACCAATCCTAATGTATAGAAGTGAAGCGTTTAGTTGGCAAAAGAAAAATGAAAGTGAACTGAACGCAGTCGAATTGTGGACCTCAGACGAATGTAAGAGTATAACAAAACGATGTTTCATTGATGTTCGAAAGGTGCAATAAAGAAATATGCCAAGGGTGAGATAAATATTATTGATGAAATTAATAGAGCGTGTTGAGTTGGTTGAACATGTGAAACAAATGAGTTAGGAAAAAACGGTAAAACAAATGTATGAACCGAGTATATTTGAAAATAGGAGGAAATGAAAATTAAGGAAAACTTTGGATGATCAAGTATGTCAAACTTTGAAAACAGTGAGGTAAAAAAACAGAATAAACGACGGATATGTATGTAGAGATGCATGAAGCAAAGAATTTTTACAAAGACAGAATAGTATAGCGTTATTTTCTCTCTTACTACCCCGGCGGGGAAACGGAGTAATGATTAGTTAGTTAGTTATTAAAATCGTCCTAGGTCTGGTGAAACGTAATTTGCTTCATGAAAATTAATATTTTATTATTCATGTAATGAATTTCATAATTCTCGGCTGTTATGTACTGAAAGAGATAATATATTAATACATTTCAGATAAGTATAATATATTAATAAGTTTCATTATATTCTTAGTACTGAACTTATCCCAATTTCAGTTAGGGGAAGTTTAATGAAATTTCACATGTAGCGCCTGTGACGGTGAGGTAAGATTCCGCATCATGTATATAATCCTACGATTTCCATTATTCTCATACCTAGTTCCACTTGTCTTACTAGTTTCCATCTTATACCAAATATTACCCCTTATTCTGTAAGCGACACTGCTTTTAATGAATATATTATCTGTTTTTCGGTAGCGTTTGAAGTGTAGGTGACAACGTGGAAATGAATACTCACTCTTGAGTAGATACTTGAATGAGAAATAATCAACATATGAGAAAATTATATGTATTATATGGATGTGTTACACGTTTTGTATAAATTAATTACGTATAATGTACATTTTTAGCTAAATATATCATTTATTAATGGACCACCTCCACAAAATTGACACAACTTAGTTGCGTATTTTTAATTTCATAATTTGATTCGGCAGTCACTTTGTGGTAAATTCTATTCGTTTTTAATTTATGAAAATAGAGTTATTTATCAAGTAAAACATAAATTAAAAATCTTTATTTTGATTAATAAAAAAAACCCAAAATACCTGAAAATTCAATCAAAACATTCGTTTGACTTTGATGATGAAATTTTCGAAACTGGCAGCCAACCAAAAATCCCGAAGGTAATTTCTGGATTCCATATGCTCCACACAGTGAGTAAATATGGATTAGAAGTAGTGTTAAAATGACAAAACAATAAAGATATAAATTAAATTCCTCACACAAAAAAATTCTATCAGTTTTAGGGAAAGTCAGTTTTTGAATTTTAAATAGAATATTAAAATGATTCAATAACCTAAAACCTTTTTGTGTTACTTGTAATACTAAACATTGATAATTTTTCCCCATAAATAAAAGTAAAATGTATTGCTTTAAATTATTATGTTGCATGTACGCCGCCTAATGTTAAATTATATTACAAGCTTAATTAACTTAATTTTAAAGTAATCAAAATAGAAATTATTGATTTAATGATAAAGAAGGCAGTAAACTTCCCTTGCTCAAACAAAAGCCTTTGTGAAAAAAATATCGAGGGCTGAAATATCACGCAACATTTAAAGCAAAGAAAATACAGGGCTCAGTATGAGTTGATGGAAAACCATGAAAAACAAGGTACTGTTAAAACATTCAAAATAAAGCACGTGTTCCGAATGGAGAGGGTCAGTTACCTTTCTTCATTAGACAAGCGCCTTGGTTTTACAAGCTAGGCAAACAGTATGGCACTTATGTAATTCAGTAGGTTTTGCGTGTGGAATAAAATACACAATGTCTGTCTAACCAACAGACGATGTTCGTAAAAAAAATATATATAATTATTTTAAAACGTCTTGAGTGTAAAATAATTATTTTAAAACGTTTTTGTATGTCAGTTCAATAATGGTCTGGTTATAATATAACTTATAAAAGGAGAATATCTTTTTATAAATTAATAATAAATACATAAGTTGTTAGGCGTAATTACGAGCTAACCCTTCATTGTAGTTAGAAATAGGAGCAAAGAAAGACCGAACGAAATTTGGTATCAAGTATGTTTAAATACTAGAACGTGATCCATTTTTTCCATATTTAGTAATATTAAATTCACATTGTTATTTTTTTCATCATACTTCCTTAGCCTTCTTCTTGTGTCCAGTATTGCACAAAGGCCTTCCACTTGGCTTGCACAGTTGTCTATTAGATACGACTCTCTTTCAGTGCAGGCTTGACACTTTTTTAATGTCATTAGACCATCTTATTTAGGGTCTACTCACGCTTCTGCCTCCAGTCAAGCACCTTTTTAAATTTACATGCTCAAGTCTGAGATAAGTAAGACTGAAAATTCTATAATATGTATTATTATACTGATTTTAATATCGAATAACAACTATTTACCTTTTTTTCACTACTTTATTTAACTATTTATCTTACGTCACCTTTCTTATTATATATTAAATTTCTTGTTATTGTATTTTGAATTCCACGAAATAATTCAAAATGTGCACAAAAATTTTGAAAGTTAATAAATAGTTAGAAAAAACAAAGAGAAAAGTTTAAAGCATAAATTTGTAGCACGCGGTTCTTTATCAAAAGTTATACCGTACAAAACGGTATGAATAAAACGTATGTTCATAATGTGTGAACACTACTTAATGCAGGGCCGGAGTAGGGGTCGCAACAATGAAGCGTTGTAAAAATTAAGTTGCAGAGCAGAAATTGTCCGCTTTGTGTCCCGGAAAAACATGTGCGCGTGAAAAAAACAGAGAGAAAAAGTTGTACGGAAAATAGAATGCGAAAATTCCAACTTTCATGGAACCAGATGTGGATAATATAACGGAACAGGTCGCCTGTTAATGGGCGATGCCAGGGGTGGATTTATTATTATCCAACTTTGTAGCTTTTTAAGTTCCTCGAGTGATATAATGATATCCACGCTCTGTCTACGGTTCGTAGAAAATTATAACTATAATTATAAAAACACGTGCTTTAGATGAACTTTAAAATTTAACAGACATTGTAAAATTTATTTTTAATTTATAAAAAAATATATGAAACAAGCTAAAAATAATTCAAACATTTCATTATGTTCAATGGTAAAAACAGGAAAATAATATGAATGACGTGATCTGATTGCGATACAAAGCATTTTAATTTTAGTTTCAAGAAACAAAATAGAAAAATAATATAATAAAACATGAAAACTTAAAAAAAATCAATGAACCTTCTTATTTTCACTGACCTCAAATGACGTATTTTGGCATTTATATAAAAGTATACGTACATAAATTAGTATTTTATCCACCCGGTACATGTTTTCCACGAAAATGTATTATAATTTTGTTTCTTAAACATACTTTTAAAAAATATGTAGCAAAATTTTCCTTATTAATGGCTGTATGTAAATTGTATCAGGATAAATAATATTTTAAGATATAGAAGCATAGTTAATCTCAGCCTTATTATTGAGATGAAATTTAAGGGACTACTTTATATAAAATAATAACTACTAAATATTTTGCAATACGGCAGAAAACAGGGTTGCCAAGTTTGTTCTGTTATAAAATAAATAAAACTTTTTGTTACCTGATTAACCTTTTCACGAACCTTTATACATTTCTGTATTTTACACGAAAATGTATGTCTTTTTACTCAGTCACCGTCTATTGTATCTTATCATGGCGATATTTTTTTTCTTCGAAAGTTATTGACAAATCTGCCTTTTGAATATTTGGAATTTCTGTGCAAAAAATCTTTACATTGTTTTTATTGATATTTTTGTTCTAAAGTTGAAACATTCAAAACCAGAGGCTTGTGTCTCAAAATCTTACTGTCTTTATATTTTAGGCAAAAATATTTGAGCGTTTAATGCTTGATATGTTATTTTAAGAAGAAAAAGATTGTTCGTTGTGTGACACGAATGAAGTTAGTGAAATTTTATTTCCTTTGACATTAGTCGATTATAATAATTTGATTGGTTCACTTAGAAGTAAGTTGAGACTATTGTCTATATCACTTTTAGCCTCAACCACCCCTGCTCTCTGGAAGTAACATTAACCTAACTCAGTGAAAGTTTCATGGCAATGAAAGAAATTTCAGCTCCGAGATCGTTAATCACTTTAGTTTACTGAAAACTACTATGCGTAGTCGGGAGGCTTCACTAACTACGGTTACGGCTAAGGGTACATTCACGTTAAGGCTTTCAGATATACCCTATTGTGTCACCAGGAGAATGCGAGCAATAAAGCAATTAGGATTTTATGTCGATTAGTATAAAGTTTTATTGTTTAACGTGCTTTCAAGTGAGGTATTGTTTACGAGGGAATGGAGGCAAGATATTTGAAATATCACCAAGGGAGCTAAAAACTTTACGAACATATTTCACATGATAATTAGAGGAATCAAACAATTTAAAGCGGTATGAGAATCTTTGATCATATTTTTATCATTTTATTTTTTAAATTTGTGAAACAAAACATGCTCGTCTATTATAATTACTATTTTAGCTGAGGTATCCAATATTATAATACATTATCGAATATAGAGGATGACATATATTTGATCAAATATAAAAAAAAATGTTCTAGCAAATATTACAATAATGCAGTTCATGATTTTTCTTTGTCATGAAATTTCTTCGAGGAACAATCTTTAAAAAAACTATTAAGTAATCGTATGAGAGAAGTATAGTTTTGTTACCATAAAAAAAATTACAACTTTTTTTACATACTCGTACATTACATATAAAGCTGTATTTTTGTGGAAAAAAAGACAAATGTATCTAGTAAAATATTTAAAAGAATATTTCAAATGACATATTCCAGGAAATTTCATTGTAGTAATTTTTTATTTTATTACCTAGCGCGAAATTTGGAATTTTTATCTTAGCGATTAAAAAAATGCTTGTATTTATGTATGTAGTACATATCTACAACAAACCTATTTTAATGGAGTTATTTTATAAATTCAACTGTTCTATGAAGTAGATATTTAATTTTCGTAAGAAAATAACATAGCAATTAAGAGTTAAATAATAACACGATGTTATGAAACATAGCCACAGCGCTATTTTCATTTACGCGAAGACGCTGACTATATTAACGTAACTAGTTTTGAATAGAGAAACTTAAAGACTTTTGGTAAGTCGTGGCTTACGAGTAAGAGTATGTGTCGACTCGTAATGTAAGAATATGTCTGCGAAAAGTGAACAATACTTACCTGATAAGAGGATGCGAGGAATTCATATTTCCATAAACGTATGCAACTCGATGGAAAACACAAGTCGGCAAAGTTGTGCAGCTTTATGTGTAGGATGTAGCGAGGGTGTATCAGGAAGTGCATACCTTCGAATACAATACTAATGTTTCTCGACGTGGGGAAGGAGGGAACTTAGCGATGTGTATTATTGAGGCCAAAAGTTTAAAGTTCGGAACAGCGAGTATCATGATTCCTACAACATATATACGCCCAAACTGTTGTAAAAAGCTGCTATCCTATTCATATTGTATGTTTCCCTGGTACCATGGGAAACTGAATCTTTGATTGAATACAAAAGTATTCAATTTTGATAAACAAAAAAATATATATGTAAAAATAATAATACAACGATTCTCTAAAAATTCAACTTTCAATATTATTATACGACTTGAAATATAATTTCACGACGACTGATTTTATTTTGAACTATCATTCATCAAGTCAACAGTAAACTAAAGTAAAATTATAAACGTTACCTACTTATTCAAATACTACAATATTTCAAAGGAGAAAAATATGATAAAAATATAATAAAAGGGTTATTTTCAACAGAGAGATATCTATTTTTGGATAAACCGTAAAAATTGTGATGTTTATTTCAAAATATTTACATTGTTTGATAGAATATTAAATGTAATATTTTTTACCTATCGTTTTGCCAAAAAAAGACTTATTTATTGCGATATGATATTTTACGTTATATGGAATGAATTAGTTTTTTTTTTACTATAATTATGAGGTAGGTACCTACCTTAAATATTCTTCAATTATAATATTGATTTTATGGAAACCGTTTGCCGTAAGGTAATGTTTCAAATGGTATTACATAAAGTGAACGATGTGTGCTATTGAGGGTGTACAAACTTTAATATTTGAATATTTTATTTAGACCTAGAGGGGGTTTTTACATCAGCAGTAGTATACATGCGCAAGCTGGTACAAATACAGGTATGCAGACCAGACTGCCCAATTCATTGCTGCTATTCTCTTTTTGCTAGTTCCCGGTCTTTTTTACACATCGCTCACTCCTTTCAAGAACGTCATAAATCAAAAATCGACAATTTTCAGTTGTGCATGTTTTCGGAATGCCCAGAAAATGTTTTATATCCCAGCAAAAGATTCATATTTTTAACTTAATATTTACTCGCTAAAGGGCAAAAAATGTTGTTTTTGCATTTTGAAGAAAAGGTGTTGTTAAATTATTATTTTTAGTATGCTAAATATTTTTTAAATGGAGAAAAAAATCTTCAGGTTTTACCTAAAATGATCTGTTGTACAGTAAAAATTTCAATAAATGGCTTTATATTTATTTTGAATACATTGTGTTATATTTTTAAACTTTAAAAACGTTATCCTAAAAAATCTTTTTTTTTTTATTGATGACGTTCTTGAAAGGAGTGAGCGATATAGCGTTAATGTACTTAAAACTAAGCTCCTTCACTTACATTATTTGGTTCCCATTAAATATATTCTACTCTCGAGTACAAAAACCTGGAGTGTAAGACTGATCACCTTACCTTGGTGATCACCTAATGCGGTACTCTATGCAGCATTGGTATTAAAAGAGTCAGAGTTGACTAGTTAGGGATGACAACTTAATACAAAAAATAGGTTTTTAAATATAAAATGCGACAAAACCAAACATTTTTTTAACATTAAAATGAAGTGTATTAAGACATGATTGATTTGGTTGTTTTATGAATGACTAAAGAAAGATTAAACACAAAATAAAAAATGTGTTTAGAAATAGAAGAAAATATTGAGAAATTTGAAATTACATCATTACTGATGGCCGTTGCACTGGAAAAAGTAAACTTTGTCAGTTTTAGAAGAACCTGAACGTGAATTATATCTCCGAGTACTTTGACATCCATGAACACAATGCGCACGTTCTGAAAATGAAGGTGAGTGGTTTATAAATTATTATTAGTATCGAAGTACAATAAAGACGTATTTTCCAGTTAATTGAACGATGCCTGTTTCTGAATTCAATCAAAGCGCACAGGTGTTAGGGTATAGTTTGTGAATGTACAATTTAGTCTACCCATCTATTAAGTTATTGGCAGGTGTTCCAAAGAAATAATTAATATACAATTTCAACTCAACAAACATTACATACGTATGTAAATAATTAAACACGAACCAAATTAATGAGACAGCTCAATACCCATTAATAATTTAACATATACTAAATTAATATCTTAAAAAAGGGAATGTTTTGAATCTTTTTGCTATAAAAATGGATTTATGCCTTTACAAATTAAAAGTATTAAAAATCCTGTTTCAACCTTGATGGGGCATATGGCACTGTATCGGATAGACGTGGTATTAACTTGTCAAAAATTATATGAACGCATAATTCAGATTAAATAATGTTATAAAAATAATTTGGTGCTGAGTTGAATGTGGATAAGAGGGAGGATAAGAAGGGGAAGAATCTGGTTATATTGATATTTTTGTGACGTTATGTATAGACATTTTAGATATTTTAATGCAGTATATCGAGCCTGCATAAATTCGATGTAGTGCTCCATAAAAGGTTTGATTTAACATATTATCTGCTAACCAGTCGTATATAACTATTCGTATATATTTATACTCAGGTTGATATCATTTGGGACAAGTATTTTACATTCATCATCAATTTATTAATCAATTAAATTTTACTAAGTAAATACAACCATTTCTTGAAATTTATTGTGACACGTATTTTGATGCATTCTGCATCATTTACCAATATCGTGAAAATGATTCGAAATGCATAAAAATACGCATCATTATAGATCTTAACAAATAGTGGTATTTACCAAATTATATTGAAATTAAAAATGAATTGATATTACCACAAACTTGCAACCGAATCAATTAATGGAATAATTCACTTAACGAAATGGTGACTATTTTAATGATTTAATTTATAAAATAGCATCCATACTGCCAAAATGAAGTAAATCTACAATTTTCTTTTATACAACCTCCTCCTTTGTTAAATTTGAAATAACAAAATATTAATGTCCTCATAAATCGTAAGCATGAACATTTATCCCTTTTTGTAAAGAAAAATATCATTCATTATTTTTTTAATTTACCTATGTACATCTAAAAACACCCCCAGAAATATTTATACATTTCCTGGGCAATTTATACGTTAAGGAAACATAATATTTCAGCCCTTTTGCGGCTTTCCGATTCCAATTTGCAATGATAAGCAGTGTCATTTGAATTCACAGCGACACCTGGTGATTCAGCACACCTGCATAGGATGAGAGCTTCCTAAGGGTTGCTTGAAGGGTGGAAGAATTTAAGGAGTTTAGTTAGGGTGCAGGAGTGCGTTTAATAATTTCGAGAGAAACTGAGGTCCTTTAAATCGCTTACAGTCAGGTGCTAATAAAATGTGACACGCATTTAGAATAACAAAATTTCCCATTTAGTGATTATTCTTAACAATTTATATTTGAAGCAATATCATTGTGATTTTCTATTTTATAATTAAAATAAAACTTTCTTTGAAAATCTTTTTTCATATTTTATTATAACTTTACTATAATGTCTACCGGTTTTAAAGCTAACCTCTTCTTTTTTAAGACCGATTAATTCTAATATCAAAATATTATTTGGCCGCTAAGCAAAAGAGCTAGAGTAGATCTTTGGCAAATCAACACAAAAAATAAAGCCACTTAAGATCTATCTCTTTTACCAAACGGTCAAAAAATATTTTGTATTTTTTAAGTGGATAGTGTTACAGAATTAATCAGTCTTGAAAAAGAATCGATTTCCTTTGAAACCGGTAGACATTATAATTATGATAAAATATCTATGATTATGTGATTTTGTGAAATATATTACGATTATTATTTAATGGAAAATATGCCCCCCATGTTAAACGTTTTATTTTATTTAGTTACAATTTAATTCTGTTTGGTATTGAGTGCATACGATAACGCGATGAGCAAACAATGTAAAATTACAACAACTTCGATATTTTTTTACTCATTTGATTTACTTTGATATATGTTTGATTTATAAATAAGAAAATATTGGGAAATTGTATAAAGCTTAATCGATATTATTAAGAAATATGAGCATACTAAAGTGGATATGTTAAACGTTTGAGTAAAAAAAGCCAAATAAATATATGTGTGTAATGCAGTTGAAAATAGTAGCAGAAAGCTCGAGAAAAACTTTGTATGATCGGGTACTTCAAATACTTGGGAGTGGACTGGTCACCTGGTCAGGATTCACAATAACTTTCGAGTGAGTATGAGGAAATGCATGAATGTAGAAGAAACGAATAATGTTTCCAAGTTTTAAGACATTTTCCCTGCTTATGTAGTTAGTTTATGGTTAGTTTGTTTTTAAATCAAATCTGGAACGAAATTAATTTCTATGTAATAAGAATTTAGGAACACAATGCAGGTTTGTATTGTTTTAAGAAGAAATGAATAAACTATGTTTAATGAAAATATAATGTCAGTTTTTTAAAAAGTTATGAAAACATTCATTTTCAAACAAATGTATGATCATGATTAAAGAATACTCAAATTAACCCAAACGTATCAAAATTCAAATACAAATATTAACAAACAAAAAAGATGGGAACCAATGTAATCGTATAAGATATGTAATGAAACTAAAAAACCTTACATTTTTGATATCTTAAAAAAGTTATAGAAGAATATGGAAGTTTGAGCATTTACAGGGTATACGACCATCAAAGGCTTGGTTTAGAGATCACATTATACAAGTGTAACATTAACCAATATTAACCATGATTGTTAATCACACTTGATACTGATCAAACTCATGACACAGTACTTGTGAGTTCACAACAGCCATCTATGTTGGGATAGAGAAAACTATTATTGAGCAAAAACTCTTTTCATTTGTATACAAAGATCGTATTAAGAAATAAATTCACATACTTGTTCCCCGTCTAAAAACAAGTGTAAACAAGTATTTGGGCTCATTAAAAATGTTGCAAAACAATTTAAATTATTTCAGTATTAAATACAATAGTAAATTAATAAATTTCTAATAAAAATGAGAAAAATCCTTAAAAGATCCTTAAATATTACTCATATAAAAGGAAATCAATATGAAAACAAATGCGGTGCCAACGTTTATTCTTTGTAAATCTCGTTTTCTAAAGTAATAGTGGTATTTATGACGTTTATTCTTTGTGAATCTCGTTTTCTAAAGTAATAGTGGTATTTATGACGTTTATTCTTTGTAAATCTCGTTTTCTAAAGTAATAGTGGTATTTATGACGTTTATTCTTTGTAAATCTCGTTTTCTAAAGTAATAGTGGTATTTATGACGTTTATTCTTTGTAAATCTCGTTTTCTAAAGTAATAGTGGTATTTATGACGTTTATTCTTTGTAAATCTCGTTTTCTAAAGTAATAGTGGTATTTATGACGTTTATTCTTTGTAAATCTCGTTTTCTAAAGTAATAGTGGTATTTATGACGTTTATTCTTTGTAAATCTCGTTTTCTAAAGTAATAGTGGTATTTATGACGTTTATTCTTTGTAAATCTCGTTTTCTAAAGTAATAGTGGTATTTATGACGTTTATTCTTTGTAAATCTCGTTTTCTAAAGTAATAGTGGTATTTATGACGTTTATTCTTTGTAAATCTCGTTTTCTAAAGTAATAGTGGTATTTATGACGTTTATTCTTTGTAAATCTCGTTTTCTAAAGTAATAGTGGTATTTATGACGTTTATTCTTTGTAAATCTCGTTTTCTAAAGTAATAGTGGTATTTATGACGTTTATTCTTTGTAAATCTCGTTTTCTAAAGTAATAGTGGTATTTATGACGTTTATTCTTTGCAAATCTCGTTTTCTAAAGTAATAGTGGTATTTATGACGTTTATTCTTTGTAAATCTCGTTTTCTAAAGTAATAGTGGTATTTATGACGTTTATTCTTTGTAAATCTCGTTTTCTAAAGTAATAGTGGTATTTATGACGTTTATTCTTTGTAAATCTCGTTTTCTAAAGTAATAGTGGTATTTATGACGTTTATTCTTTGTAAATCTCGTTTTCTAAAGTAATAGTGGTATTTATGACGTTTATTCTTTGTAAATCTCGTTTTCTAAAGTAATAGTGGTATTTATGACGTTTATTCTTTGTAAATCTCGTTTTCTAAAGTAATAGTGGTATTTATGACGTTTATTCTTTGTAAATCTCGTTTTCTAAAGTAATAGTGGTATTTATGACGTTTATTCTTTGTAAATCTCGTTTTCTAAAGTAATAGTGGTATTTATGACGTTTATTCTTTGTAAATCTCGTTTTCTAAAGTAATAGTGATATTTATGACGTTTATTCTTTGTAAATCTCGTTTTCGTAGTGGTATTTACTAAGTATTTTTTTTAAATTAAAATGGATAAATTTTACCACAAAGTGACTGCCGAATAAATTAATGAAATAGATTGTATTGTCATTGCATGATGTACTGTTTTATTGTTACGTTTAATACCTTGAAATAAAACCAATGAATAAAAAATGTTATGGATTAAACGAATCAAAAATTGGAAAAAAAATATTCAAAAGTGATGATTAATTTATGAAAATGATTATGTTAACAGTTTGATACTAGCATTGAGTTTTTAGTATCTCGTGTTTGTTATTTAGTAAGCAAGGAAATCGCGTGACAGCCTTCGTTTAATTTGCGCCGTTAATAAATATAAAGTGGGGCACCTGTTATGTGGCGACTTTACTACCCGGTCACTTGCTACTAGCGTGTGAACACTGAACATTGAACACTTTTCTAATGGAAAAATGGACTAACTTCACCGAATAAAATGAATGACTCGATGGGAAGAAATATTTTACTAACTGCAAAAAAATCACATGGAAAACGCAAGAATACAAAAGTACTAGTATTTTATTAAACACATTATTTAATTCCAACCGATTTTATTATAAATTTGTAGTTTATATATAAATTTGCATATACAATAGAGAACAGCTACACGATCGAGATTGCCACAGAACTTTTACCGCGCAGTGCATCCTTAGTCATAACTAACTAACTAACCATCACGCTGCTTTCCATAGAGATAGGAAGAGAGAATGGAACACCACATCTCTCTGTCTTTATAATCATTCTTCACCTCTTTCATATGAATCCATCCCCTCTTACATACCCGCCGATTATTCTGACTCCTGACCTGACCGCTTTCAGGCATTTGACATACTTAATAATGCTAAGTTTCCTTCGGTCACACATATTTTCACTCTACTCCTACATAGTTTCAACTATATTCGCTTCATATATTTTTTTTACTATTCCTTCTTTATCATTTGTCCCACGTGTCTAAACCATCTCAATATATGTATCTTTCTTAATTTAATCGATAATGCTTATTTTAGCTGTGCTTTCTTTCGTTATTTTACCATTCGATCATTTTTCATACATCGTTTTGCCGCATATTTGACTGAGAGATCACATTTAGATTGCATTCAGTCTACTTTTATTTATCTTTTACCGACTCTATGCTTCACTTCCATATATTCAAAAAGGTATCAGGACTTCACTGCATACTGCCAGGTTAGCTTTAGACATCCTTAGTCATCTGGGATACAATTAGACCCAAGGCATATCGTTAAGTTATTTAGGTATCCTTAGCAATCATGATCTATTCATTCTTCTTCTTAGGAGAGACCAGGATCAGTTTTTATTCTTTAATTAAACTCATAAATGTCCATTAATTGGAGATGTTATTCATTCCTTAGACTGTGGAATGAACTACTTCTTTACGCGAAAAATGCACCCTCATGTCTTCTTAATTATTCTTGTAAATATTTCATTCTTCGAAGTCGAATGATCATGTTGAATCTACACTAAAACAAACAGATGTAAAGGGCTGACACTATTAAACTAGTTATTAACTAGTATTAAACTATTGTCTTCTTGGTAAAAACACCTATTGGTTGAAGTAAAAAAAAAACTTTTTAAATTATATTTTACTTAGTAAATACCTTTATTTCTTAAAATCTATTATGACACGTGTTTCGATCCATTCCAGATTTGCGGTGTTTAAAAACGAAATGTAATGTACCGAAACACGTGTAAGAATAGATTTTAAGAAATAATGTTAACTGATTAAACTTTAAATAAAAAATGGGTAGATTTTACCACATAATGAATGCCGAATAAATTAATGTAATTATTTCAAGTTATAAAATCATTCAATTATTATTAAAGCAAGATCGTACAGCTTCGTTTAAAAAGGCGATAAATACTTATGACTATGAGGGTTGATAGGTAGTGGAGCATTCAACCCAAATTTTGACAAACACTATAAGGGAAGTAAATATTTAAAGACTTAACGATACTGTCGATGCCGCAATGAATGCCCCTGTGAATAAATTATCCTTTGTTTGATTTATGAGGGAACTGATTTTACGAAAACGATATTTTTTGCGTACTCACGGAAATATTCAAAATTGGGATATTTCATTTCAGGATTATAAATTTAATTTTGACAAATCTCTATCAAACCATTGTCAAAAAGGTAAAAAAAAGAGTAAAAGGAATTGAATATCATGTAAAATCCATCGCGATAAAAACCAGTTTTTACGGCTTGCTCTTTTTTTGTACATTCCAATGATAAATGGATGTTTTGATTGTTGGGAGTTTTACAAAAACATGTATTTTTATTCATTTTTTTGTAAAAGCATCCCCTACGACTGTTGTAAAGTAAGGAAATATTTAAAGCGTTGCGCGTTGGTGCGATCTTTTTAAAAAATAGTATTTTTTATATTAAAAGTTTTATATAAGAGTGTTGTTTGTTATCACATTACCTCTATAACTTTAAGTTGATTGGTTTAGTTTTCATTCACGATCCTGGTTAAGGTACAATACTCCTTTCTCCCTAAACCAAACATTAATCCTCCCTTAGAACTATCTACTATTATTATAATAATACTAGGACCTTGAATAACTTTGGATTTTGAATAACCCACGTAGCTGCGGAAGGAAGGTTCCATAGATTATAATATGTATAATTATTATGATGGTATTTATGTTTGCGTTAGCAAAAATTACCGGATAACAACTTTGAGACACTATTTTTTTAAATGTATAAGGTGATTCAGAATGTTAGATCCAATTTTATGTACAAAAATTGCATATATTTGAAAGGTAAAAGAAAATTAAAATATCAATTGTTTGATTACTTCTATTTTGTAAATTATATATATATATATATATATATATATATATAAGTATAAAGTTATTTATTTATTACATTTATTTTTTAACAACAGTAAAGTATAAGATCATAAAATTTGAAATAATTACCTCATATCATTTATATTTTTAATAATACCAAACGTATGAATACGAGTATAATAAAAAAAAACAGAAATTTCAAAAATATATAAATTGAAAGCAAACATACAAAATTAAAGAGAAAAGGGTGTTTTTCACTAATCCATATTTATTGTTGATAACAGACCTCATGGTATTTAAAAAGATTAACTTTCAGTAATCAGGTATCTATTACTTAAACTAAATTTCAGCCTCATTTACGTATTGAATCGTTCAAGATTGCCCTTTATTATTTTTATCGCTGATTCTTGGTTTACTATTTGCTGAGCTGAGCTTTATACATAATCTACCTATTTTAGTGAAATGGACCACACTATCATAATAAATTATGTATGCTTCATAGAGCTTAACGTTGAAAAGTCTTCTCTTCATGTTTTCCTGATCGAATTTTATCTACTTACATCAACGGTTTTTTATCTTAAAATATTTCAAAGGTTATGTTTCAAATTCAAAGAATTCGGAAAGTTAAATGAGATTCTTTAAAAATAAATATTTCGAAATATGGACAAAAAAACACCACAACCACTCTCTTTAAGACTTGCCGTTTTAGTATGGTTTTTATATGTTTACAATTTTGCCCAGAAACGAAAATTTACGTGACAAAATCACCTTCTGAAAACCAATAAATAGAATTTTGTAACTTCGATGCGGGCTGGATTATGATTCGAGAGATGCAGGGTGAGGGGTGTAGGAGGGGACGATGTAGGGGATGAAGGCGTTCCGTTCGCACTGGGGGCAGGAATATTTTCTATTAAAACTTTCATGGTCGCACATATCACTGTCAGATGTTGTTCGTTGCGTACTTGAAATTTCCTTATCTGTAAAACTAAAATACAAAATGGGATGTGCACGATACCCGCTTATAAATAACACATAAAAAATAACATAGCATAAAGTCTTTAATATTCAACACGAACCTTTGTTATACTCGAAGTACCATACTTATATTATACATTTTTGCTTACAAAGCTTTTTAAAGGTTTTAAATCTCAACACGCCTTTCTTAATTTTATCGATAATAATTATATCAGCATTCTATCACATCTAAATTACAACGTTTTGCAGCATAATTGTTTGAGATACCACATTTCAACTGCATTAATAAAGGAAAAAAATATCCTATTTTCTACTTAAACGGAAAGAGTTTACTAATTAAGGGAAATTTTTTATTTATTAAATTATTTATTGATGCCAATTAATGTTATTCTTTTTATTTTTATTTTTTTTTATTTTTTTTTAACTCCTGTAATTGCAGATAATCCAGATTTTGTGAACAAGTATTTGGACACACTCAAAATGTTGTAATGTTATTCTTATTACATATTAGACTAGGCCTTAAGACGTTAGTTTTAATAATAAAATAGTAAATATTTTATATACACAGTATAAAAAGTCAACGCTACTGTTTATCGAAATAATACCGATAAACATATTTACACCATATCACAATACCTACCCTTCTCAGCACAGTGTGATCTCAGCAGAATGTTGGGTATGGAATCTTTCGTTACCACGCAAGCCGATAGGCTATTCTGGGTCATAAATAAAGATAAACTAGTACTCGTCCTTAGGGAAATCTTCTACCGGAGGGTCCAAAGAATCAAATTTTGGATCAAACAATAATTTATCACCGAATTACTTCTCGCCTTCGACACGTATCGCGAATACGTCACAAACTTGTTTATCTGCATACTTTAATACCCGTTTATTCATATTTATGTGCTCAAATGTATATATATTTATAAAATGCTAAAGAGTAAAAAGCAATCACAACCTCTAAAATATCATGTTGCGACTTAGTAGAAACATAAGTACGTGTATGATATAATTATCTGTAATCTTTGAATAGATGAAACAGGAGAAATACATACTTGTTTTCTGTGACTCAAAATATTCTCACATACCACACAATAATACTTTTCATACATGACTCATAACTCATCAATATACTACATGAAAACATTCATGGAACCAAGAGATAAAAACTTAGAATAAAAAAATCATTTACCACTTACGATTAAACGAACTTTGATTATTAAAGATTTATTATTTTAAACTTAATCTCTTTATTCTTAAAGACGGATTAATACTAAATTATTTACAAAAAAGCCACAAATTAATAGATAATGGAAGTAAGTAGAACAAAATTTATCATGTCAATTTGTCGATTACATTATTCAATCATAAATCTTTGATTCCATAACTTATGCTCATGTATACTACAGCTGTCTAGTTCATAAATGTCATATTTGATTTTTGACCATTTGCAAAAATTACAACATTTCCGATAACGTGATTGATTTTGTCCAACCCTGTACAAGAGGGTGGCAAATTCATAAAGCATTGCAAAATGAAATCCCCTTGAGGTCACATTATTGTTAATTTAAATTGTAAAAAAAATATATGATATGATAATGAAGTAATTAATAAAATTTCGTTATCGACCAGTTCTTATTTGAAAACAATGCACATGAGTACAATGGATGAAAATCTAGTATCCAGTGGCAGTATATGTTTTATTCTGTTTGCAAATAACAACCGGAAACAATTTTCCGTCTTTTTACCCCGTGCCCGCAGTTTCATTGCAGTTGGTTTGTTTGTATGTCTCTTCTCAAAGCTTTGAGAAAGAAGATGCATTACAAAGGACAGTTTTCTTTCTGCGGTGTACTTTGTGTCACCACTTTAGACTCATCCTAGATCCGAAAGTTCATATTTACAACGTGAAAGTTCTTTAAACAACTTCGTTTCAACTTCTACTTGAAAATAATGTATTCAACGATAAAACAATTAAGAATTTTATATGAAACGCTTTTGTATGATCGATTTCACCTACAAACATAAGTGTTTGGGAACCCTTTAGCCATTGAACGAAAGCCAATATAACTTAAGCATTCTTCACTAGCAAGTTAAGGCAGCGCTAATTAACTGAACTTTATTTAAGGAGCTTCCTTCTGAGGACTCGAACTACGGTTGAAAGTGACGTTTAAGTTTGCACGCATTTATCAAAGTTAAGCGTGCTGCTCATTACACTGTGAGGAAGCCTTTAGTTTATCAAGTATAAAATCTAAACCCGATGTTTTATTGTCAATTTTTTTCTAAACATCATTATTTTATTAAACACTGCTTGTAGTTCGTACGAAAATAATAGGTATTTACTTTAATAAAAAATTCTAAATAAACAAAAACGTAAATATGTTTTCATTTGTTCAAAATATTTCATCTCAAGTTATTCGCTAATTACTTTGGATTTTATATAAACAATTATATATATATATATATATATATATATATATATATATATATAGTTATATATATATATATATATATATATATATATATATATATATATATATATATATATATATATATATATATATATATATATATATATATATATATATATATATATATATATATATATATATATATATATATATATATATATATATATATATATATATATATATATATATATATATATATATATATATATATATATATATATATATATATATATATACAGTGGGTGGCCAAATTATTAGGGACACTTGTCCTTTTTTGTAATTTTCAAGTTTAAATGAATTTTATGATCAAATAAATGTGTTCTAATTAAAAAATATTATTTATTTTTGTTGCTGGTCTCATAAATATTGTTTTTAAGACGTAGCAATGCTGCAAAATATCAAAGAAGTAATTTTTTTTCTCATTTTAGTGTAAATTAGTGAAAAATGGTGTTGGTGTGAGCTCAGTTAATATTTTTTTAAACCATTTTTCTGTTTGTTTTTTGAGTCCAAGACTATGAAAAATTAAGTATTGTTTAATAATTTATTAGTTTTGCTAATTTAATAAGTTAATTTCAATTCATTTTAAATTAAAATTCAATTTAGTTTGAATTGAACCTTAATATTCTAAATTTAAGTATGGGCAAGTCTTTAGACATATCTCCAAGAAAATGTAGGGAAGTACCAACCTAATTACTTCATTCCACATATTTCTAAAGAGAGATAGCAGCACTCACAGGTATTTTGAAGTCAAAGGTCAACCGGATAAAAAGAAAAATTCATAAAAACCCACCTCTAGAAGCAGCCCGCGTCTGAAAAAGTGGCAGAAAAACGATCACCACTCCGCGTGGTCACTGTAAAATCAGGGACATCTATTTCCAAAATCGTAAAACGTGTGTTGATTGTCCACTACGTTGATAAGCGATGTAGGAATCAACGCCTCCAAAATGACAGTTTGGAGACGGTTAGTCGAAGTAAATCTAATTGGTCGACGTCCAACCAAAAAACTACGCCTGACTGAGGCCATGAAGAAAAAACGACTCTTATGGGCCAGAGCACTCCGGAATATGACTGTTTCGGATTGGAATCGAGTATTTATGACTTACATTTGTATAATAAAATAAGAAGATAATAAAAAATACACATTTTTGCAATCATGGTAATACTTTATGGATCTGCTTCTAAGAAGAGTCAACATTTAAAATTTTGGTGGGAAAAACTGAATTCGTCCGACGGGGCCCAGGAGAAAAATTCCACCCGGACTGCCTGGTAAAGGGGGCTAAAAACACCCTGTTAGCATAATGTTGTGGTCCATGATCTCATTTTAGGGTATGGGACGCCTCCATATCATGGAAGGGACCATGAGGCAAGACCAGTACCAGCGAGTACTGAAAAGTCGGCTCCAGCCGAGGCTAAGAAATGGTTCCCTGGTGATGAAGAGTATGTGTTTATGCATGAATTGATACCGTGTCATAAAACCAGGAGTGTTACCGCATTCCTGGCTGAAAAAAACGTCTGTTGAGTATGTGTTTTGCCTTGCCCGGGCAATTTGCTGGATATGAACCCCATTGAAAACATTTGGAAGCTAACGAAACGGGAAATTGCTAAAAAAGTCATCACCACCAAGCGGTTACTGATAGAAACTCTTATCAGAGTATGGCATGGTAACCCTAATCTTCGGCACAATATAAAAATCTGCATAGAAAGCATGCCCCGACGTTTGGAAGTTGTCATCGCAGCAAAGGGTGTTATTACTAAATATTACGGTTTTTTCTGAAATTTTTGAATAATCGCTTTTTATGATAAAAATTAATTACTTTTATTAAATGTTTGATTACATTATTTCTAAATTCTAAATAAAGCACCCCAATCAATAAAAAAATAATTAAAAAACCTAATTGTTTTCTCATTAAATTCATTTGAACATGATAATTACAGGAAATTCGAAGTGTCCCTAATAATTTGGCCACCCACTGTATATATATATATATATATATATATATATATATATATATATATATATATATATATATATATATATATATATATATATATATATATATATATATATATATATATATATTTATACATATATATATATATAAATATATATATTTATATATATATATATATATATATATATATATATATATATATATATATATATATATATATATATATATATATATATATATATATATATATATGCATGTGTTTGTATGTATATATAACTAAATATTAAAAATAATGTAATATATATAACTGAGGTATTCAATGGAATTTAGATGTTTAAAAATGTGTAAAATATGAAAACCTTTCGAAAAATTCCCAAATCACTAGTTTTGTCGATAAAAAGCTTTTACATGCCGTAAAAAGAACTTATTTTTAAATTAAATTCTGAAATATTATGATATGACCTTGATAAGTTGAATTTCCCTCATCTCTATTGATCTGGTGTCACTAACACCATTAATCACATTATTATGTACACATCCAACGTCGAGTAGAGCGTCTTCTCATGGGGCTAAAAGGATTTTTCCGAAGTACGTTCAAGAAACCTTTTTTATTTCTCGAGTACTTTTTTTTAAAAGAGATAATATATTTAATCCCTTCTTAAAACGGATAACATAATATTTTCATTTTCTTTTGTTTTTCTCTTAACAAAAATATCAGAATTTATTATTTCAACATTTATTTAAGGATTTTTTTAAAAAATATTTATCAAACGCTGGATTGATATATCATTATTATAGGTGTCTCAACTTGACATAAAACATTAATCGTTTTTCAATTAGGCTATTTCTTGAATAAAGGCACTGCTAGTAGCCAAAATTCCAATTTTATCAAAATTACAACTAAAATACGAAGAAAATTCAAGTGCAGTTTTTATAAAATCATTTAACTTTCTGTTCAATAATTTGAAGAATGATGAACGTTACACAAGTACATAAAGTGATCACTTAAGCCTTCCTAATTCCTACTCCGGGATGAAACCCTGGTATGCTAAGATTTCCATCTTCATTTGTATAAAAACGATAGATATTAAGTTAAAACGAATGCTATATTTTTTTAAATTTTGAAATTTGGAAAAATAATATGTTTTAAAGTTTCTAACATACAAAATATCACTAATTGTGACACGTGTTTATATGCATTTGATGAAATTATTTAACACTGCTAAATCTTGGTCACTACTGTCGTCAAGAAAAGGTGATTCAGTTGGCTTGGACATGTAATCCACATGCCTCCTGAGAGCCTTAATCAAGCTTGCCTCTTTTACAAGGCATCAGGTTCGCGCCGCCCAGGACGAACACTGCTGACAATTCGTCGGCAGTTCTCGTCAGAACTTCGGGACACGGATCGGACTTGGAAGGATGCAATGGAGCTGGCAGCCGACAGAAAAGCCTGGAGACAGTTTGGGGACTCCATATGCTCCACCTAGGGAGTGGATATGGTTTTAAAATAATACTAATGATGTCAAGTGCACAGAAATATGTGTCACAATAAAGTATAATAATCAATAGGAATTGACATGGAACCTAAAACGTTTATAAAATAAAATAAAATATTGGTGATTTCACTCTGTAACCCACATATAACATCATTAATCTGAAAACCTGTGATTTTTTCTTTCGCATTAAAAAACCTATTTTAAATCAAATAACAAAAAATAATACCAATACAAGACAAATCGTTAACTAAACTAATAATGCAAGAAAGTATATACGTATATGAGTACACTAAATTGAGGTTTAAAGCCGTTCGTATTGAAAATTCCCTGACAATAGAATTTTTTTTTTCGTAAAATAATGAGTTTAACGAGTATGTATGCCTTTTCTGTTGAAGAGCAAAAATTTAAACCTACTTACCGACGTTTTATTGTCTATTTTTTCTAAACATCATTATTTTAATAAACATTGCTTGTATGTAGTTCGTAAGAAAATAATTGGTATTTACTTTTAATAAAAAATCTAAATAAACAAAAACGTAAATATGTATTCATTTGTTCAAAATATTAAATCTCAAGTTATTGACCAATTGCTTCGGACTTAAAAAAAATGCATTTAATTTACCCCTACGATAGGTTCCCAATATCACAGTTTGAAAATCTATCATATAACGTTTTACCGCGTATTAGTCTGAGAGAACGCATTTCGACTGCATTCAGTCTACTTTCATCCCTCTTTTGCCAAAGTAATGCCTCTCTTCCATGTATTAAGGTTGGAACCAGGACTTCGTTGTGCACGAGTAAAGCTTTCTCAAGGTTTTTGTTTATTTAAAATAAAATTTATAGAAAACACTTTTAAAAAAAGGTACTAATTTTCTTATGAAAACTTAACAATTACCATTATGGTACACCGCTACCTATTAGTAAACAAACAGGTAACCTGCAATGATTGATAGTTTGGCCACCCCTGATATAAAATAAATGCATTTTTGATAACTCGTTCTAAACATATTTATTAACACGAACATGGCCTGAGGACTTTTACAGTAAAAACAGTAAAACACCAATTAAAAGTATGTCAGTACAAGAGCTGATTGCTTTTAATTTGATGCAGTACTCAAATAAAAGGCAATTTGATGCGAAACATTCATTATTATTCCGTTCCCGATTAAATATTTCCAATAACGAGTAAATCACTCCCAAAATAAATTATTATAACGGAAATCGTTGTTTTATGATTAACTGGTGTTAAATTCAATACCTCTAGATATTTACCACAATGGCGCCGAAGCATTTTGTTTTAATTATCGTTTTATTAATAACGTCAATGGGCGATAGTAATTGTTTAATTTGATAAATGATAACTTCATAACTATTTTGTTACGATTGATTCTCGTATTTCATTGATTTTATTTTATTTTTAGTTCATATGTACATACATTACAGTCATCTATACTATACACGCATACCTAAAAAAGGAGAAAAAACAAGAAGGGAATTTTAAAATTTAAATTCTGTAATATTTTTTAAAAGTTTCTTTAACTAAATAAAATGCTCAAAACTGAACAAAAGGACTTTTGCAATAATATTTTTAATTTTTATTAAAATTTCTTTTACCGAATAAAATGAACTGAATGAAATAAAAATGTACTTATAAGAAGAGAATCAAATTACACTATTTCATAATTGATTTCATATCTTGTACCGAATAAATGTACACTGGCGGATTTATTGTTAAGAATCAATATTTATCAACTAACCTAAACTAGATTTATAACACTGGCCAAAATTTGAATCTCACAAAGCTTTTTGTATGTAACCAGAGCGCAAATAGTGTTAATACATAAGTATAAATGAAAAAAAAAATATTAACAATTATTTGTAGCACAAATGATTAGATTATTATAACGCATATGTATAACCCGTAAATTGATAAAAACAAGGAAGGCCTAGGAAGTACGATCAGGTAAGGAGTTGAGGGAGGAGAGGAAGAAGAAAACAAGAAAGAATGATATAATGTAGAGTTAGGGATTCAAGGAAAGATAGTTATGTTTTAGAGGTTTCTTGAATTGCACGAAGATTTCCATATTCCAAAATCATGAAAAAAATTATGTGGTAAATAAAAAATAACAACACGTTAAATAAACAAAGAGTAAATATAGAAATAACATTTTAATAAGTAAACATCAATTTCAAAATAGAGTTAATTTTATTGAAAATAAATAACAATGATAAATCCATTCCAACATATTACATGATAATGCATTTAACATATCATATTCAATTGTACTCTGTATGCTAAAACACAGAACGTCCGTAGAAGTTGCTAGAGTTGAAACCAGTGAATGGATTAGACAAGTTCTTGGTATCACGAGGATATTTAATGCCGACGTAAATGCAAATAATAAATTCAGCTATCTTGTGTAGATACAACGGGAAATTCCTCCCCGGCCTTCACATTCGCTCAGAGCCAGTTGTTTAATTTTATTCAAGCCATATTGTATCTGATACTATGACCGCGCATTTGTCAACTTCATGTGAACGAGATGATAAATTTGTGCGAAAGGGTTGTAGGGGGATACAGGGGAGGCTACCCACTCTAAAGGTTGTAGGGGAGAAGCGTTGTATGAAGGAATTTGAATTGAATTTATATTTTTAGAGGATTTGTTGTTACAATCGAATGGATAAATAAAATAATGATTTCAAAATTAAGTGAGTATATTATTTATTATGAATTGGAAGTAGAGGTATTTTGATTAAAATCTGATTGCAGAACTGATATCTTAGATTAAACTCTCGCCAACTCAAAGGAAAATCAATGGCTTTGTACTGCTCTCTGCGTGTATGTATATAACTCAATATAACTCATATGTTGGATGGAAAAATTGAACAAAATACACAAAATAACGAAAAAACACGTTTGTTTAACCTTGATTTAGTACAATCAATAAATATTGAGTGTAAGTTCCTCTCTAAGCACAAGACTTTAGTCTCTTTTTTGGAGAGGCACTGTGGAGCTAGTTTAAGATATTTTACAAGTAAAAATGTCCAATTACTAAAATTAAAATGTCATATTTTTAGTAACGAATAAAATTTTTTTGAGATATCAATAAAAATCTGGAAAAGTGTTTCCATTCTCAACAAGAAATGAGCAAAATACAATCATAACGTTTCGTTAGTACTCGTGTATACAATATGTTGACAAACATGTTTCAACGTTAATCCTAGACGCGGTGGGTTAGCGGATCATTTCTCATGGGAAAGGGACTACATTTATAACCGTCTTGTAGTATTTGTATGAAGGAGTCCTTATTTCCTGACTTACAAATAAAGGACATTACGCCGTGGCGCAGTGTTTATATGCCGAGATATATCTCGCAAAGTAACTACACTAGGTTATAATGGAATTGATACATACAATTGTGTAGATAAGTAACAAAGACGTAAATCAAGATAAGGTGAGTAAGTTTTACTTTATTAATGACAAAAAACATGTTGAAAATACGTTTATAATAACTACATAGACTCATTTGTACGTTTGTAATCATCCAATTTAACATTTTTTCCGGTTGATAAGAATATATTGAGCAAAGACAATTCTTTTATCAAAATGACCGTTTATGAATATTATCGATGAAGAAACGCATGAATGTATGATCAAAATTAATAACAACATTAATAATAATTTCAATCGTAACTTAGTTATCGTATCTTGACATTTGTAAAACAAAGGTTATTAGGGTTACTGATAATAACTTATTACTGCAAACAAATCAATGACAATAATGCGATTTGATCATGATCAACGCTGCAATCCTTCAACCGTATTTTATAAAAACTTGAAAGTTATGGTGATTTTATCAGTGTTATTTTTTTAAATAAAAGTGAAAAACCAAGTTCCTCAACTATAACTTTTGGTATCATACTACGTTCATATGGTGGCGTATCTCTTGTTTTTACAATTCACCTTTGATTTCAACCTTTGATCTTTCTATCCTTTCCTTCCTCTCGTCCTTCTCAATGTTTCTTTTCCAAACACAAATAGTAAGTACAAATGTGGAATTGAATAATTAGTCCGTACAAGGGTTTGTTATGCCATCACTCTGAAATAACAGCCGATGTAACTGATCTGTTAAATTTCCTTATAAAATAACAATTAATCGGGAGGGAGTTTTGTCGAGGTCTCTAAGTCAAAGTTCCTAGGTTTAAGCCCACCCAACCACAAATCGAATCGATAATAACCAATAAAAAATATAAAATTGAAATATTTATGTATATACAGTAAGAATAAAATTATTTCCTTTTGATTTTTTTAACGGTGTCCGCTCTACTTTCGATCCCATGCGTTATGGTGGGTCGGACACAAGTTTTGTAAATCATGATTTTGCTGCCGATCTTCGTCTCAGGATATTTCCATATGGAATTTTTCAGGCATCTTGAGATGGCTGCAGCCTTGTTTACTTGTCCCATCACTTTGCATCGCAGATACGTTTTACCACACAGGTCCACACCCACGTATTTGAATTTTCCCACCTGTTCTACTAAGACGCCATCCACAGTCACGCTATATCCCACTGGGATCCGAGAGAACACTATGCTCTTGGTCTTTGTAGCTGATATAGTCATGTTGTATTTTTGAATAGCAAGATAGACTGCGTGCAAGAGTAGTTGTAGGTCCCCCTCAGTCTCAGCGAATACAACAGCGTCATCCGTAGATCGCAAAATCAAAAAACTAAATATTTAAATACAAAATAAAACTCATGTAAAAAATAGTTCCACAGTGCCAATTTTTCGGACCTACATTGGTATTGGCAAAAAACAGTGTACTTCAGTTGACCCAAAAGGCGTATTTTGGCTCGTCCAAAAAGTTTACCGTTGTTGCCTCGTAAGTTTTTACTTAGTTTTGAACCAAACGTGGAAATGAGAGAAGTTTACACAGCTTTTATTTTCCGAAATGTTAAATTTACTCATTGTTAGACGTTGAAATAATACAACAATCAAAATCGCGGGCGAAACCGGGTAAAAAATATTATTTACATAAAAGAACAATCCGTGCTAGCATGTGACCCACAATGGTTAGAGCCTTTTTTTATCAGAGTTACAAATACGTGTTTTGTGTCCGTAACTTCAGGCTTTATCCCGGTTGTAGAGAGAGCTTTTTGGGAGACGTATGAAAAGGTTGGAATAAATATATTTTTGCGATTTTGGAATGGAAAACCATTTATTTACCCGGTTTAATGAAATAATTGTTATGCTGTACGCGCCCCGCGTTTTTCCAGATTAAACGAACTTTATGATTAACTTAAATAGCCCTGCTATTCAATGATTTCTTGTGTGGAAATATCGAGCATGTTGTCAGAATTGTTTCATTTAATTAACAAAAAGGAGAGGCTTATTTTATTTAAAAACAAAACAATTGAATTCACACTCGCTTTGGTAATTTTAGGTATCGTTTCCCTTTAAAAATAAAGTTTTTAATTGAATTTGGTTTGAAGAAAAATATTTGAAAAAAAAACAATTTCGTTGATTGAAACCAAATTCGATGGTAAGAATAATAAAATGACGTACAAAACTTCTCGTAAAAAACATTGATTTAGTTGGAATGTGGCTGAGACTATTTTTTTTGTTAGTATACATAAATAAGATTCTGCAGTCATATTCTGAGTTCAAATCTATTGACAAGTTTCAATGCACTCCACAATTTAAGTAAACTCCGTTTTAAAATAAATTAAATAAAAGTGGTATTTTTCAAACAAAATTAATTTAATTAAAAAAAAACAAAACAATTCAGAAATCAAATCTGGCATTCAATAAACATAGGATTTAATATCTATATAAAGGTGTTTTCCAAATCTTATTAAAAACATTTTTTAACTTATGTATATATCTCTCTCCGTCTTTATACTAAAGTAGATAGGGAGTTACACTAACTTTATTATGAAAATCAAATATATATGTAGATGAGTATATATGGTACCATGTATGAATAAAAGCGTCGCTTGTGGCATACGTGAGTGAAAGCAAACAGATAATTGTACTTATGTTTTTTTCGTCTATAAGCCATTCGTAATTTGTATATCCGCATTCCAGTTTAACGTATCACTTATTTCACATGTTCTCCGTTTGATGTATAATGTATGTAAGTGTTTGAGGAATAAGATCTGCAAATGTTCGGAACACCGAAGTTGTGAACTAACTTGGTCTTCCGTAACTCTGGACCAAACTTCCATTGTTGTAGGCAACATCCCGAGAGAATCGAAGATCGTGTGCTTGTTTCCACTAAAACATATAAGCATCATATGCATATGTTGCATAAATGTAGAATCATATGCAGTATATCTTCCCCGAAAATAAACAAGTGATAAAATTAGGAATTTAGCTATTGTGTACTTGTCAATCATAGGTTGAATGATGAATGTTGCACGCGTGTAAAGTGATCACGTCACCAGCATTTGATAGGTCATATGCCCTGTAAATACCCAGACTTCCATATTCTTCTTCATATATTGAGGTCAAAATGTAAATATAATTTATTTTTAACACTCTCCTTATCATTCATCGTTCACTTTGTGTATTAAAGTGGTGTTACACATAGTAGTGAATACCACTTTAATACACATGAATTATAAGGAGCGTGTTGTAAATATAATTCCTTAGTGAAGAAAACCCACATTTGATATTTATATAAATATATATATATATATATATGTATATATATATATATATATATATATATGTATATATATATATATATATATATATATATATATATATATATATATATATATATATATATATATATATATATATATATATATATATATATATATATATATATATATATATATATATATATATATATATATATATATATATATATATAAATATATATTTAAATATATATATATATATATATATATATATATATATATATATATATATATATATATATATATATATATATATATATATATATATATATATATATGTATATATATATATATGTAAATATATATATATATATATATATATATATATATATATATATATATATATATATATATATATATATATATATATATATATATATATATATATATATATATATATTTTATATATATATATATATATATATATATATATATATATATATATATATATATATATATATATATATATATATATATATATATATATATATATATATATATATATAAATATATATATATATATATATATATATATATATATATATATATATATATATATATATATATATATATATATATATATATATATATATGTAAATATATATATATATATATATATATATATATATATATATATATATATATATATTATATATATATATATATATATATGTATATACATATGAATTAGAAAAGTTTCAAAGCGAACTCAAATTTGCATTTATACAATTCAATTCATTGTCGAGTGACCACAGCGCACTTCAAAAGTACGCCAATCCAACCCCACAAATATTTAGCTACTGACTAGCCACAATGGTTTGACCTTTATGACGGGACATTTTGTCCACAGTCGCCTGCGTCACCGGCCGTCAAACATTCCCAGCATTTAGCGTCAAGGGCCACTCTCCGCGAGAGTACAACCACTTATTGGAGATACTGCCTTCCGTACAAATGACGGCTGAACACACGAGGGTGGCAGTTTATTTCCCACGAAAATGCGATTCTCTTATCTGCGTCGCTTTGCATGGCTCCGGGTGCTTTACTTAAATTACAGAATACAGTATGTCATATTGTTCAGAAATCTCTATGCATTTAAATGGTTTTCTCTTGTCTCTCTTTCAATGGAAAATATTATTAGAAAAATGAATTATTCTCACATATTCCTTCTTAAATAAGTCTTTTAATATTAGAGGTCTCTTTACCATTCACCGTTAACTTTATGTAACACCAATTAAAAACATTACTTCATGACTACGGTTTCAGAATGATCATTCTATCATCGGATCAAATGTCGACTACATTTGACTTGATGACAAAATGGTTATTTTGAAACCGCAAGTCGTGGGGAAGTGTTTTTTAGTGGTCTTACATAATGTAAAAGATGCATGATAAAGAAAGTTTGTTTTACCATACAACAAAGTTAACAATGCTTTTAATTTACAAAATATTTTTAATGTCATCATGACGAGGTAAAACCACTTTAGTTAAAACTTTTAAGTTAACACTGTGTCGTTATGATTTCATCCGTGCCTTATGCACCACTTGCTTACGGATAAGGGGCAAAAGAAGAAGAAGAAGACAAACACAAAGAAAAAAAAATTGGAAAAGCATTTTAAAGAAATAGATACAATTATTTAAAATGGATATGATTATTTAATTCTTATAATGTAGAAAATATGTATACAAGTTTTGAAAAGTTTTTTTTTATTATTAATACCCTCCTTATCATTCATCGTTCTCCTTGTGTAATACCACTTAAAACACAAAGTGAACGATGAATGATAACGAGAATATTATATTACTATACTATTAAGTAAATAATGACTTAAATGAAAGAAAGGAATATTTTTAAATCAAAGAATATAGCACAACGTATTTAAACGTAAAACACATTCCACTTAATTGGTTTTAAATGTATTATTTTTTTTTATGTGGCATCTGCATCAAATTAGAGGAAGAATAGAAAATATAATTATCCAAGAATATTTATTATTAGATTAAAACCAATATTTTTAGCTTTTCCACTTTTTTTATTTGACCAGCGACCGGGTTTCGTCGTTACCGACATCATCAGACTGATGTCGGTAACGACGAAACCCGGTCGCTGGTCAAATAAAAAAAGTGGAAAAGCTAAAAATATTGGTTTTAATCTAATAATAAATTAAAAATGCAATTCCATCACGAAGTGTCAGTGGATAATATAAATCTATTATCCAAGAATAGGAGAAAACGAATATCAGAAATGTTAAGGGTATTGTAGAAGCATACCTGCACTAACATAAGCTTGCGTTATTCTCAATAAAGTATCGATTTTTTTTAAATAAGCAGAAAAGAAAAAAATAGTTTTATTCATTAATTCGCTGTCACTTTGTTGTAATACTATATGTATCCATTTTTAATTTAAGCTTCACTTAGTAAATATCACTATTTTTTTACCTAAGAAACAGTGGTTTTTACCGTGTAAAACCTAAATTAAAAAATAAAATTCATTAAAATACAGTGAAAAATACTATGCAATATACCAATAGATGTTCAGATTTCATAAAGAAAATCACTGTTCAACTATTTAATTCTTGGAAAAATACATTACAAAGGGTTCCTAGCATGTTCAATTTCATATTTCTTCTATCTTTTAGAGAGAATTAAAGTTTTCTTGGGTTTCTTCTAATATAGTCGTAAGGAGAATGTCTTCCGAGAATATCAATCTTCATTTCATTCTGTATGACGCAACAGGTTCCGGTCGACGGAAAGCACTTTCTTGATATCGATTACTAAAAGGAGACATTATTCGACTGATATGTGAACATTTTTCGCAACACAATAAACAACCGGTAGTTCCATTTTCCTTTTAGGTATAACCATTAGTTTTACATGTTTAAAAAAAATCACAACTTTAGACCGTTAACTTCAGTTATATGTAGGAACGAAATTTACATTAATATACATATGCATATGTTTTATATAAATGTACTACAAACTCTTAAATATAAAAATTAATAATTTTTTTAAGACTATTTAAGGATTTATCAATGTAAACACAACTTATTTCGAGAACTATAGATGTTTTCATACACAGGTCACAAAAACGACAAACTCAATTTTGATGTGTTTTTTTTTATATATCAGATTATTCTACAAAGCCAAATCATAAATATAATAAAACTTAAATAATCTATTTATTTTGTACTAAGAACATTCAAGAGTATATAAAATATTTGAATGCGGTCAGATCAGAAGTCGAATTAATCGGAGGGTATGTATGAAGACGTGCATGAATGTAGATGAGGCGAAGATTGTTTGCGAAGATAGATAAGTATGGCATTCTATTGCACTTTATTATAGTTTTTTCTTTATCTATCTGTTTATCACTCCGCAGAAGCGGCGTGATGGTTAGTAAGTTATTTACATATTAATAATGATAGTTGATGGTAATAATAGCTTAGTTAAGATGAGATTATCAGATGTTAGGTTTAAACTCTTCAAATATATTTTTTTATTTGAATCTAATATCATATCATTTTTATTTATTTCATAACAACATTAACATTATTCGTATGTGAGAAAAGACGATTTCAGCTCAAAGGTCGGACTTAGTAAAAGTTAAAGTTAATGCTAGCTTTAAGTTATCAAGGAAATTATCTCAGCATAGTTCATAGGATGTGGATGACAGAGGATGAAATATCTCTGGAATTTGTCACTTGTAATATAAATTCTAACGAGCACTGAAACAAATACACATCTCCTCTCCATCTCTTTCTCATTCTAATACGCTTAGGTATATGGAACTGTACTCGTATAGTTATGTACATATTAAACATAATATATTCACTTTAGTTTAACATAATTCTGAAAGCAATATTTCGTTTCGAATTTTATTTAATCCAATTGCTACATGTTAATCAAATTTATTGTCATATCAAATAAAAACCATTTACAGTATAGTTGGAGAATTTTATTCACGAAGTATATACATGTAAATGTTTCAGTTTAATAATATTGGAAAAATTAAATACTCAAAAACACACTTATTTATTTTTTTACAAAAATGTTTACAATATTAGTATATAACCACTCACCGAGATTTTCATGCCAACCGGTTTCGAGACGTACCCGTCTCTTCGTCAGAACAATCACTATTACAGTATGCAAACCATATCACCCTTCACCACCTTGCACGTCTCAAAACCTACGTCTTAAAACCGGTAGACATAAAAATCTCGGAGAAGTGGTTATATACTAATATTATTAACATTTTTGTAAAAAAACAAATAAGTAAAAATGACTTACCACAAAGTAAATGCCTTAAATATTAATAATATTGAGAATACTCATAAACGTTTTTATTTTTTGTGTTGTCTTAAGTCTTAAGTGAATACGACGTAAGATTTTATTACGTTAAAGCTTCTTTACTTGAACAAGGGTAACAAATGACAGTTTTAAAATGTTAAATCCTAATTTTGTAAAACAATTTCCATGTGACCAAATTTTCACTATAAAATGATGGATTTTACTCCACGTAAATGGCAATCCTGAAGTTTCAATTGAAATATTTGCAACATTTATCTCACTAAATACATATACAACTTTCAAAATCGAAGTAATATGGTTGTTAAGACAAGTATAATGTTACAATGATTAAAGAAAACACTTCGTTTTTTACAACTTGAGTTTTAATATAGTCTACATGTTTCAGAAGTTGAACTTCCATCATTCAGGTCTGTATAATAATTATTATACAGACCTGAATGATGGAAGTTTAACTTCTGAAACATGTAGTCTATAATAAAACTTAAGTGGTAAAAAACGAAGTGTTTTCTTTAATCATCGTAACATGTCTTACCACAAAGTTTATGCCGAAACAATGAATAAAGTATAATGTTTATAAAATAAAACAACTTTGTTTTAACTACTTTCTATCTTCGAAAAATATTCAAGAAACAAGTATTTAACAAGCCTTTAATACATGTTGTATAAAATGATCAAGTAAATCAGCTAATGACAGATCGTAAATCCTACTCAAATATCTCAGTAAGATTAACGTAAATAACTTCTTCATCTCTATCGAGATATCAATTAAAATATTAATATTTATTGATGTAATATTTTATTTTTGTTTTTATTTGGGTAATTACTAATTATCTAATAATAACGTTGTAAGTAACATTATAAAGTTCAAATAATCAGAAAAATCATCGTTCCATTAAAATAAATCGAAATTGTTTGATACTATATATTATATTTTGTAAACGTTATTAAAGTTTTATTTCTTTATCTACTCAATACAGTAAAATCTCCCGACGAGAATGATGAGCATCGTTTTTTTTGAAAAACTTTATGTTCATTGTTTTCAACGTGAACCAAAAACACGAGTTTTGTTAACTCACATGGGATTCCAATTTAATTTTTTACAAGCTTTGTAATATTAATTATTTTGAAAGAAATTTGTCTGTTGTTTTTTTAAACAAAAAAATAAGCATCCAACTTAATGTCAAATCTGTAATATAAAGAAAAATAAAAAGTAATACATGGAGGAAGGCATTGTATTAAATATTTTAATTCATTTTCCATTTTTTTCATCGATTAATACCACATTTGAATTGAAGTATTTATTAGTAAAAAATATTTATTAATAAAATATTTTTTCTTTTATTTTAAAATGATAACACGAGTTTTAAGTGAGTCCTGATTTAGTAATAAACTAAGGAATTTTTAATATCAAATGAATCATTTATGATATATTTTCTCGGCACTCAACAACGCTTTCATTCAACAGATAAACAGAGTATATCATTTGATCGATTAAATATTTCACGTGTGTGAATGAATGTAAACTAGGTAATTAATCCTGTGCTTCTATACAGGTGTAACATATTTATATACTTGTACTTAAGAAAATAACTATAAAAAGATTGAGAAGCAAATTGAAGCATTATATGAAAATATATAATAAAACTTTACCTTCGTGAAACTTTCGGCTGAAATAAGCTTGTTGTGTTTTTCTTTTAAACTCTTTTATTTCCCAATACAACCTTAAAATAATTCGAAAAACAAGGAGCCTGTAATTAAGAAAAGTCGACCCCCTGAGATCTGACCCGAACTAAAATCATGCCTTCGTGGAACCTTAAAAATATCACAAACAAATAAAATCGTGAAACATTTTGTTCAAAAAGAAATGAAAGGAAGTATTTTCAGTTATCTTTACCTAAAAAGGAATAAAGCTTATAAAAATTCCGAATTTAGTTAAAGTATTTTGTAACTTTTCTTTAAATCATAAAATGATAATAAAGTGAATTTTTATCTTAAATATTAATTAAATTACTCAATTAATTTTTGATACCCCATATAGTTCATAAAGTTATGAAAATTGTGAAATTCTAATAGACTAAGGAATAATATTTTTATAACGGTCCTTCGGCTAACTACGTAATCCGTAAGTACGTAATCCAGTTAGATTGCAATTTTTTTGTTGTATTTTTTAGTCTTTTATCACATATTTATTTAAATATTCACCTGTTATACTTTTTGCAAAAGCATGTATTTATTTTGTTATATTATTTCGAAAATATTTTACTTTAAATCGAATCGACAAAATTATTACATAAAACATGAAATGTACCAATGATATTGAAGTGGAATTATTTCATCAAATTCAGATTATGCAAATAAAAAGACTCGAGTCAACTATTTTATCGGTATAAGGGAATGAAAATGGAGGAAAAAATTGCAAATAGTAGCAACGATTAAGAGACTTAGGGCTACCTAACATACTCGTAGTGAAAGCTTGTGTAACTATTACATTTTTTTGTCTTGAGGAATACAACAAACTTTGCGGTTTAAAAAGAAGAATCAAATGTTTTATGTTAATGATGGACGATTTTAAAGATTTGAAATATTTAACGAGCGAAATACAAATTCCATGTTTAGTAGTGCTTTAAGTTTAAATATGCTCTTATTTACTTGTATTTGTTATTATTGTTTTTATTTTATAAGAAAATACAATAAATTTATTATATTGCAATTTGTAATATGTGATTTTGAAAAAGATAAAATATGAAGTTACGTGAAGTACTCGAAATATCACTTACTTCCCTAAAATGAAGACAAATTCTATCCAACTTAAAATAAACCCTTCTTTTATGGCTGAAAGGGGGGAACAAGAGTCACATTATTTAAAAATTCCAGCCACAACCTTCAAATATCAGAGCATTGTGAAAGCGTAAAATATATTCCTTACTATTTTGCCAGGAAAATGTTGTATTTTTACGTGTTAGTTCTTAGTGACGCCTTTTCTCGGGCACGCCTGAATGAGCTGGGGTTGCCGGGAGTCACCACCCTTGGGAGGCGTTTTTTAGCCCTGAAGGAATCTGATAATACGCCGATAACCTTTCCGAGTAATAATGCCACACGAACTACACGCGTATGTACATGCTCATAGCTTGTGTGCGTTAAGTGTAGGGGTGATTCCGCTTAGCGGTGACAATCAACTACGGCTTACTGTAATCATTTAAAGGGTCAATAAACTCGAGAGCGATTTCAAGGTTTGGAACAGTTTGGTACTCGCATAAATTAAAGATTTATTTATTTTTATCCTTTTATGAGGAATCGTTTTAAATGATTCTTTGAGAAAATTAATTTTATTCAGGAAAATAATGCATCATATTTTTTAAAACAATTTTCTTAATTTTTAATACTTACAACGCGTTGCAACGCCTTGAATACGAGTATACGAGTATAAAATAAGTCAGAATCTTCAAAAATAGTTGCACAAAACGTGTTCAGTTATATGGCAGTAGCTAATACTCTTTGTTTATTAAACTTTTAGAGTTTATTTTTTTTAAATCAAGGGGTCAGAGAAAATATATCAATATATCACATGTTATAAATATTTTGTACTCAATCTGGTATCTGGTATATTTGACTGATTATGGAGTTTTACAGTGACACGTGTTTATCGAAACATTTTATCGGATCAATACCACAATCAAATACAGTAAACGATGTGAACAATACAGTAAACATATGTCATAAATACAGTTTTAATAATAAAGGGATATAAATAAATCAAATATTTTTTTAAAAATAAAAGATAATACAATAAAGTGATTGCTGAAATAACAAATGAAATTGCCAGATGATCTACTGTTTAGAATATTTCTACCCGATATTTTACTAAAACCTTATACTCGTGATAGAGGTTGGTGTATCATACTAGTTTAGTTGTTGTTTACAGTTGAGCTAATAAAAGTCTTTATATTGTCCAGATGTAACGTAATCTTGAAGGCACACACATAATTTAAGTAATATGGTATTACTCGTACACTCTCTGAAATTCTATACTACCAAAGTGCCTAGAACCATTCAAGCCAACTTTCATATACGCAAAAAATAATTAGAAATAAATACAGGGATTTTTAAATAACTTAGTCAGGGATTGTCTTAAAATAATAATAAGAAAATCATCGATAACTTTAAAAAATGTTAAGAAAAATTTTTCCTCAATTCTGTCGGGGAAAAAACATGAAATTATGACTACAGATTGGGTTGCATTCTAATTTGCGAAGAAGGAAGGGGAATTGGAATGACGAAGTGGTGGAGTGTACAACAATTTATGGCTGACTTCAAGGGAAGCTTTCCTCCCTAAAGTTAGACTGCAGAGAAGCTTAGCGATACTAAATCACGACCTGTTAAGTTGAAGGAAGCTCAGTTTCATTGATGACGCCCAGAATTATGTTGGATTATGTTGAAGATGTAAGTTTTCAATTTTAGATCCTAAATAAGAGAAAACAGCGGTAAGTAATTACAATTTTCAACGCCTTACTCTAGAACGATAGAACGATTTAATCTGAGAACAAGGAATATAGCGAAAAATATTTGTTTATGTTTTTTGATAAAATTATAAAATATCATAAAAAGCGGTATTATTAGTATCAAAGTTTTAGTTTTTTTTGGTGACTGTTCACTTGATTGACTAAAAATACAGTAAAAATGACATTGTTGCAGTCCAAATCAATAAACAATGGATTGGAAATTAAAAGAGTTTATGATAATTCATTATAATTATTGATAAATGAATCATAATTGGTAAAACCGCACATATCTATATTTTTTTTTACTCGCACAGTAACTAACATTAAGATAAAAAAAATTGTTTATATAAAAAAAAGTTTTGTCCTAGTAAATTTGATAAAAAGTTATAGAAATTCAAGAAAATTAGTGATAAATTTGATTTTTTAGAAGTCATGAACATACATTCCGTAATAGACTGTTAGAGTTTAAGAAAGAAGGCGTGTAGTACCTAATTACAGGTGATAAGTGCGACGGTACATTGGTGGGATTGGAAAAAAGATTAATATGACGGTAATAATATTTGAAGTGTAATATAAACTTCCAGTTTAATGAAGTCGGTAACGATGGTCTCTGTTTAAACAAAATAAAAGCGGGAGAAAAGTTCAAAATTGTTGTTTCATTGAATGTTGTGTATGAGGAGATGTACGAACGTTAAAGAGGTGAAGAATGTTTGCAAAGACAGATTGGTGTGGCGTTCGATTCTCTCTGCCTACCCCTGAGGGGAGTTAGTCAGTTATTATTTGCAATGAAAATTGTAATAAACTCATAACGCTGTCATAGAATTATGAACAAGCTTTTATTTTTTTATCTTCACAAGCCTTAATGAATTAATGATAAAATAACTACAATACTAATTATTCTCTATAGTCACCAACCTTAAAGTAGAAAAACAATATTGGTTAGAATTTTTCTTCTTGATTTTAAAGCTTTAAAAAATTAAATAATTGTCATTTAGGGATTATCTGCGAATCTCAATACATCATGCCGTTTGTGTAATTATGAAGATAGGAGACTAAAATCATTACTTTGTTTGAGACATCAAATAAACGGGTAAATTTACTGAAAGCTTTAAGATGAAATATTTGAGTCTCCATTACAAAAACGATAAAGTGATTGTCAAAAGTCTAGACAACTTTTTATTTGTTTTAAATAACTCTTCGAAACTCGAGTCTCATTAGGATTGATTCAGAAAGCTTTTGAATTGTTTTTATGTCATTTTTTTCTGTTCATTATATTTGATTAATTGTCTACATAACGTATAAACTAACGGAATTGTAGTTCAATGATAAGCGCTGCGGACTCTATGTGTGAGTTTCCAGGTTCAAACCATCTCTGAGATAAATTGATTACTATTATAATGAAATTTTGACTTTCCTAAAAATTGACGAAAAATTAATTTAAAAAAATACTTTTAATGAATACTAATATAATTTTTTAAATATTTTATTGACCTTTTAATTGATGATTCATCATTTTTATACTAAAACGAGTTACTCTACAAAACAAAAGGTATGTACCTATTTAGTAAGTATTATGCAAATAATATAATTATTTAGTCTTTATTTACAAATAGGTAAAGATCAAATAAATTTTGTCATGCGATACTATGATACTTCTAAAAAATAATAATAATGAATGATACAAACATCCCTTCACTGGGTGAATGCCAAATAAATAATAATAATTAAAAAATATGTCGTCGTTGCTAACTTTATTAGTCAGATGATGTCTTTAATGATAAAACTCTGTCGAAAAATTAGCTGAAAAACCATGAATGTCTTATGTATGTTAATTATCGAGAGGTAAAAAAACATTTTGTTTTCGGTATGTGAAAACAATTCTATTCTCAAACATTAATTCATTTTTGATATTTCCGTTATTTAAAAAAAATGTTTGTGTAGTAAGTAGCCTTATGTATGTCGAAGGTTATATTCATGACTTATAGTTTATTATAATAAATGGTTATATACAGTTCATCCTCTCAGTAATAATATTAAATTTTAACAATTCATATGGCCTAATTTTTAAAAAATATTACCTAAATTGGATGGAACCATTCATGTGATCTTCATTTAATAAATTAATTTAATGTTTCGGTTTACAGAAATACTAATTAATTAATTTCTCCCACTAGGTTGAATTTGTTAGGAACTTATAGCCACTTAGTGTGAAATTTTTATCGCTTCGCAAAACATCACACGATTAAAATTCTGAAACGGAATTCTGGATTTCTCTGAAAAAAGAGAAATTTCTAGAACTGAAATATTTGAATTGCAATTGAAAATCGCCTGACCGCAGCCACGGTGACCGGAAGTGGCCTCCATTCTCGTTTTTCAGCTCTCCCGCTACAAAGTTTTCCAATGTCCGTGACTAGCGTTCGGAATGCCGACAACACTCCGCTATTTACTTATTAAACGTGCCCGCAACGCATCTCAAAGTTTCGCCAACGGATGTATCATTTTCGACACCCTTGCAAAATGTTCATCTCCAAGTCAGATTACTTAATATAAATAAGAAATATTGGAAATGTCGACAATTCAAGAATTGCATTACGGATATTGCTTGTCATCCGAGGCAGATACGTTTCTCAACATAAAGCGTATGACAAAACCGTACACAAGATCTAACATGCAATAATTATTTTTCCTAGGTGTCTCAACAATGACGAAATATCTATTTTAAAGAGAATATATATATTTGGATATCAGAGAATTTCTACAGCATACAATCTGGCACTGGCTTGAGTAATTACTTTAAATACTGTGAAACTTCTGCATAGTCTCAATTCGTGGAACTTGTATACAGATACCTACAGGCAGATAAAATTACCAACTGCGATATACAGCCTTCAGAGGTTGTATACAGTGTTTGAAAGTTGATGAATAATTTTAAAAATATTTAAAACAAGAAGTTTCCAGCTATTATGAAATTTTTATATGTGTATGTGGTGTGTATGTATTTGTACGTGTGTGCATGTGTATGTGTGCGTGTGTGTATGTGTGTGTGTATGTGTGTGCGTGTGTGTATGTTTTACGTCTCCTTAACATGTGTATACGAGGATACGCTGATTGTTCCACAACAAATAAGTAAGTGGATATTTTCCGCAGTCGATTTTGGGAAACGTAAACAGTTAAACACCTTATAAATACATAATTTACGTCGCAGTTTGCAGGAAATCGTTAATTTATTATGTGTTAGTTTGCGCGATAAATTAAGATAATAGTCGCCGAGTGGCGATACCGTGCGAGATTAATCAGGAGCGGAGAAGTGGATGGAGGTAGAGTTTTGCGGCCACATTTTCCCGATAAATTCTCATTGCATATTCCGTTGGCATGTGCGGAGGGTAGCGGGTAGTGGCTGGGACATGCGACATCCGCGGTCCACTGCTCACGCGATAAGTGCCTGTGGTTTGGTCCTATTCTAAACTTATCTGTAGTACAAAGAGTCTTTTTCTAGTAGCTACTTGCCCGACTCGTCCAGTGATCCGGCCTTGTACCTACTGCAACAGCTGCTGTGGTAATAATCATAGAGACAGACCGTACACTTTTAGTAACAAAAATACTGAAAATTATTAATTATTAATAATTAATTTACAAATATGATACTTTTAAGTCTTTGACATCGAAATTTCTGGAACGGAATCAAGCATACACCTTCTGGGTACTTCGGTTACTCAAGCATTCTCACCGTATACTTCACAAAAATTTTGGGATGATTTTGCAGCGCTTTTACATTTTTTATAGCAAAAAAGCATCACACAGCGTATTGATCTATATATTTCACTTATTTAAAAATCAATACTTCTAACTTTTTACACAAACAAAAAATTAGAAAATTACGTTCACAAAAAATGTAAACAATAATGTCATATTTTAAACGTATGTTCCTTTGAGACAATCGAATAAGTGGTTTTCAATATATAGGCATCAACACCATCTAGAGGTGGAAAACCGCGGAAACTTTCCAAATTACCTGTGACTAAAAGTCAATAATCAAAACATCACACCTAAACTTCTTAATATGAAAATATTGTAAAGTCATAAATAGTAAAATCTTGATTAACAATGTAACAATAACTGAATCCACCCCTATTCTATATTTAAAAAAAATTAAATGCTAACTAAGCGCCTTTTTTCTCAAGGATACTTAAACAAATTTATGAAGCGAATGTGGTTGGTAATAGAATCAGAGAAAGACCGAGAAAAACTCGATATGATGAGGTATGTAAAATACTTGAAAGCGGTCAGGTCAGGAGTCGAAATAATCGGTGTGTATGAGAATATGTATGAATGTGGAAGAGGCAGAATTATGTACAAAAACAGATTGTGGGATAAAGGGCGTAATAATTAGTTGGTCAATTTATTTTAATATACTCGTATATACCAAAAACCCATGCAAATTCCTGTTTTTTTAATTATAAAAAAAATATTTTACCCTGAAAGAATATATTGACACAGCACGTAATCTAATATAGGTATATCAAAGCCATTATGATGAATTCCAATTTCGTTTCTTATGTTATTATTTTTTCCCCTATTAAACAGGAAGAAATATTATTTTCGTAAATGTTCAGCAAACTGATATTACTTATTTCTCGACCATGACGGGAATTAACGAAGGTTCGTATAATCAGGATCTGAAATCACGACATACCACAATAATTTGTATTCCGCGTGTGGAAATTATTTGACGTAATATAATAATTGTGTTATGTAATAATATGTAAGCAAAATGGTTGCCACCTGCCGGATTCATAACCCAATTATAAATGGCGTCAAAATCCCCATTATAAACTTTCTCTCAACAAAGATATATACATTAAAGTACAATGTTATGAAGTATTTCGTTGTAAATATCACATTTTAAATTAATATTTATCGGCAATGAAAAACAAGTTATGACGATGGTTAATGGTTCCTTCCAATTTATAAAAAAGTTTTTTAAAAACTCTTTTTGAAAAGACAAGTTAATATCTGAGTAGAAGTAACCAATAACAGTATCACACTGAATCTTTAGTTTAAAGTGGATATTTGGTTCTGTGGTTAGTGTCGCGGATTCAGAATCAATGTTTCTGGGTTCGAACCCGGTGAGCCACGATTTGATACCTATTTTCAATTAAAGGCAGCTTTTAAACAAAAAAAAAATGGAGAGGTTTTTAAAAAGAGCTACTGATTTTCCATAACGAAAATAAATTTAAATAATCTATTTAGTTCATACCTAGTCCCATAAGTATGAAAAAAATATAACCAATAAAGAAACGTCCAAGTTTTTAAACGAGGCTTTAGTTTTGCGGTATTTTTTGGATATTTGTATTTAATATTTTAATTGAATCAACACCGCTTTGGTCCTCGTGGGGGTATTTCGAAATGCCAGAAACCAGGGCAAGGCAAATCTGAAACAACCATAAAATAATGGTCGGAAAATTGGCTCACCAGATACAGCGAAATCATTTTATTTGAAAGCTATGTTGTTTGCTGATACGGAAAACGATACTGCCCACTGAAATTCAATATTCCGGTCACGCGGGGTGGAAGTATTTTCCTCTATTTTATGTACAAAGCTCCTAACTCTGTTTCACGGTTTGTTCTATCCGTATTTAAACAGGAGCTTTCAAGGATTAAAACAGAAACAAATTTGTGATGGCCTTCGTGGAGTTTCAATAGATCTGTTTGTTTCAGTTGCCTCTCTCATTTCGCTAATTATTCAGCCTCGTTCATAATCATTGTGGTTTTAAAAATATTATTAATAAAGCTTACCTATTACCTACCGCATGTATAAAACAAAACACAATTATTCATTTAATTCAAATATTTGAAAAACTATTTAGACCGAGGTGGGTTCGTTATCTGTGGAGTCTGAGAGATAAATAAAAAGTCTTTATTATGACGCTTTGCGTTTTACATTTAAACAGCAAGAAGTCTCACAGCAGGTACGGTATTGCTTATGAAAAAAAAACGTTTAAAAAAGAGACTTGAATATTAAATTCCTCCTTCAACGAAACTAGTAATTTAAATGAAAACCCTTTAAACGATCACTTTATACACTTGTGTAACGTTCACCTTTGTCCTCCTTTTTAAATATCCATTTTGCATTAATTCTTGAAACTTGTATTCAAAGCGATGGTCTTTGATTCTTACACATAGCGGTAAGGTTTTTCGATATATTTGTGAAATATGACCGCTTGATTCAGCCAAATGTCAGGTCTCAAGCCCTGTAATGCTCAGACTTAGAACTTAGAACGATACATGTTTCATAACAAGTTGAGACACATTTAAAACTGACATTTCATCCATAGGATGAATAATCCAGTGTCCGTAATAATAAATGATATTATAATTGAAAAAACGGTAGTCTGGGTAAAGATATTATTGCTATTAGTAGCTGTGATAGGTACCCGTGTAAACATCCAGACTTTTTAATTTAAAATTGTTGAATTAAGTTAATGGAAGTCTAGTTTTTTAAAATTATGATAACTATAAGTATCTGTGATAGGCCGTAAATCCTGTGAATATCCAGATTTTAATATTTTGGCTTAATATATTTCTTCATCTATGCTGAGATATCAATTTTATCTCTATAAGTTTTTTAATCATTAGAAGTATTGTAAAAAACATTTACCTATGGTAAATTATTTAAGATATATTTATTTATTTTAACTTGCTTAAATTATCGTGCTGTTTGTAAACTTAACGTATCTTCTTAAAGTTTTCTCAATGAGTAATTACATTTGGTTAAAATTATCTTATTAGTGGTTGTAAACAATTACTCAACATACCGACGTATTTTGTGGATACAAGAGTTATTAATTTCCACAATTCTACTAATAATTAATTAAGTTACTAAATTTCAGTCGTAGATACGTTGTTTTTTTTGTAGAAAATTGTATTTGCCAAGAAAATGAAGGTTTTTCAATCATCAGGATTTAAATTGCCTCAAATTGTTGATCTGTATATTTTTTTTTCGTTCCACCGTTTTAAAAGAATGTGTGGATAATTTTGACTGAACTGATAAAAAAAACTAGGACTAATAACTAGTGTCTGGTAGTATTTTTATATCAAGATAAGTGTTTTATTATTACTTATTATTATTATTTTTTTTTAACAAAAATGTTAATAAAATTAGTATATAACCACTCACCGAGATTTTTACGTCTACCGGTTTCGAGACGTACCCGTCTCTTCGTCAGGACAATCACTAGCACAGCATGCAAACAATACTACCCTTCACCACCATAGCACCATTTACACACTCAAAACTACACAAAATGTCTAACACATGCGATTTTTGGTCGACCCGAAGACCAATGTTTTATTATGTTAATAAACGTCAGTTATTAATCATATACATATATAAGATAAATAAGCTTAAAAAGGCAAAACAAATGATAAATAACTCTTCTCTAAAAATTTAATATTCCATCCATATTTGTTCAAAAAAATAAATAATACTTTTTCCTATTTATTTGTGATGAAATTATCTTGTGAATATTAACATACAAACACGACTCTGCGATGTTATTTTTACTGAAGTAGGTACTAATTAATCCTGTTTAAAAAATACTTACAGATTAAATGGGCTTGTGCGGTAATCTAGGCGTTGAAAAATGTGTAAAACAGTGGTATGGCCGCTAGTAAAATAATTATATCAAAATGGTAGAGCGGAAACATTTGAATAAATGATATTATCATTATCATATGTAAATAATGACAATTATTTGACTCAAATATTTAATAAACTATTTTATACATATGGGACATAATTAAATAAAATATATTGTTACAATATACAAAAAAAAAAAAAATTATGAAAAAAAAAAAAAATTATAAAAAAATATTGTCCGCCTCCGTAGTGTAATGGTTAGCACGCTCGGCTACTGCTCTGGATGTCCCGGGTTCGATTCCCAGGGGGGTTCAAATAAATATAAGAGAAATTTTCACTGTAATATTTATTCAATATTACCCTGATTGGTACATGAAGCTGAGGGCTGATCACCTTTCCTTCATGTGTAAACGATCAAGATAACACTGCGTTTATATGATGCAGTGCCCTATGCACCATTGTAGTGTGGATAAGGGTTTATTATCATTATTATTATATGAAACAAACCGTCTATATTTACTGCTTACTTCAATTACATATATCAATAAAACCAATTAACAAATAAAAAAGGTTTATGTATTAAACGTTACATCAAACACAGATTTTATGAGTCTTATAAGTTGTATTTTATTATATTCTGATTTTATATCTCACATATATTTTATTATTTAAAAATACCAACATAAAATTCAGTATTATGACAATTTTTTAGCGTAATTATGGCATTTTCAAACTAATTAAAAAATATACAATTCTACGTACTTAAGTACCTAGAATTATAAAGCTATATAAGGACCGTCAGTCCATTTAATCTTCACATAAGTATTCTTGATTACTACATACAATATTTTAATTTACAAATTTTAATTGAGGCAATTATATTTAAAAAAAAAACAGAAATGTACGTTTATATAAAATCATTTGAAATAACGGTAAATTTATAACATAAAATAACAGAATTTCTCTAATACCTTACATTTTTAACGATTAATTTGACGTGCATATTTAATGTTTATTCATTTTTAAAAGCAATTATCTGTATATTACAAGTATTTTAAACGTTATTCGAGTATAATGTTGGATAAAAACAATGAATTTTGAAAAATTATTGATATCTTTTTTGCTTTTACACTTTCCACACAGGTCACTAAAGGGTAGAAGTGATCACCTTGCCTTAATATAAGTAACGACTGAGATAGCACTGCGTCAACACGATACAGTGTCCTATGCACCATTGTGTGTGGATAAGGGTTAGAAGAAGAAATGAAAGAAGTCGCGAATAGAATCCGTAGCTCTTCGAGTTGTAGCCAATCACTCTGCTACTACACTACGTACGAGCAAACATTATACACGAACTATACGAGTTTAAGCCTTTAACCCTTTCACGGCGGTTCGCCGTACGTGTTGTGTACGTAATGCCAAACGTTCGGGTACTCTGCGAAGCTTCACACTGCTTCCATAATTTATTCAGTGGCTGGAGCCAGGTATGTAATTAAAGTGTGAGGTGCGTACGTAAGGGATGATAGATAAATGACGCTCAATCTTAATTTACTACCTGCGGCTCGGCAACGTTGGTAGAATATTCCAGAAATTTGTCTACTAGCTTTGAACTACACGCCCGCACTGCTAGCGCAGGCTGGCTGGGTTTAGCTATCAGTCGAAAAGAAAGGGTTAAGCATCTTAATGAAGAAGGATTTTCCTTTTTTTATTATTTATATTTATACGAACATGGAATTCAAATCGATAAAAGTAATAAACATTTTGAGTGTGTCCAAATACTTGTTCAAAAAAATCTGGATTATCTCCAATTACAGGAGTTATTTTCATATTATTTTTTGACATCTCATCAAAGTCGAATGTTACACGAGTCTAAAGTGATCACTTAAACCAGCCTATGACGGTCTTCAGTCCCGTAAATGCCCAGACTTCCAAATTTTTCTTCATCTTTTATGAGATGTCAAAAAATAATACTCACAATTTATGTTTATTTACTAACCAATTTTCTCTTTATTTCAACTGCTCTTCGTAATTAAATTTATTTTTTCCTCAGTATATTTTTACTTTATTGTAGGAGGTTAATCCCTCGTTAAAACAGGCCATAAGACCGACACCAACCAGAAGAAGAAGTTGTTTTTACTTTATGATAAATAATTAACGAAACATAAAGTCCACCTAAATATAAAATTATAATCACATCATTTTGAGTGTGTCCTTGTTCACAAATCTGGGTGTTATCCACTTACATATATAACAGTAACATATATATTTTTACCAAAAACAGGTAATTTTTTTTTTTTTGACATTTTAACATAGGTAAAGAAGAGTGTGGAAATCTTTTATATTTAATTAATATAACCCTGGACTGGTACAAGAAGCGCAAAACTGATTACTTTGCTGCCTTGTATTAATGTTTTTTTAAACCGTACTCTGTGTACCACTGGGTGCGGATAAGGGTTAAAAGAAGATGGGTGAGGAAGTGCATGAATGTAGAAGAGGCGAAGAATGTTTAAAAAGGGAGAGTGGCTTGTCTTTATATTTCCTATGGGGAAGCGACGAGATGGTGAATAACGAGTAGTTATTTCATAATTTGTTTTTAGTTTTTTGCCAGGGCCTAGGCTGAATATTGTTTTTTTTTGTTCAGAAATATGTTCTTGAAAGGATAATTATCAACTTTATTCTTATTTTTCCATGTTCGCTTCCTAGGCCTATGGCCAACACAAGACGTCTCCAAGTCACTTTGTCACGCGCCATCTCCTTGGCTTCCTCCCAGGTCAGTCCGGCATCTCGAAGTTCCGCTGAGTATAGTCGGTAAATGGTCATCAGCGGCCTTCCAGGGCGCCGGAATCCTCGGGGTTAGAAGAAAAGACATGAGGGGTTAATGTTCTCAGGTGGCATTCTAAGGATATGTCCCAACCATGTCCACATTCTCCTCTTCAGAACTTCCAGAATGAGGGGCTTTTGAGTTTTTCTCCTCACCCCCTCATTCCTGATGCAGTCATACTACTTTATACCCAGTATTTGCCTCAGGCTCATATTTTCAAAACTTACCAGTTAAAAAAATCAATCACAAATAAGTGCTTATAAAAGCAGTATTATACAAAGTGAACGATAAATGAAAAGGAGTGTGCTAAAAAATAAACGTTTACTCGATGCTTATTCCTCAATCCGTGTGATGTTTACCATAAAGGAATATCGTTATCACAAGATAATAATTAAATCCCTTATTTTAATAGGATCAAAAATAGTGACGCGGTTTCTATATATGGTATACGTATACATAATTCCTTCCCTACATGAATTCTGCTCGGTCATGCAAATCTCTGATAAAATTCAAATTACCCTCCAACTAATAAGAACTCCTATGCATTGTGGCTAGGTTTGAAGGGCTGATACTACCCCGATTGGGCAATATAATCCCTCGGAGTGGGGGATGAATCTATAAACAATGCACACAAATAATTTTCCTTATTTTTTAGCATAGAAAAAATGCCCTTTTTACCTTGTTTTTCGCTCGTAGCTTGGATTATTGTTTATTTCATGCAAGCTTATGTAACTTTATTTTAAATTCCAGTAAATATAAGCCGTTCAAACTCACATGTTAGCCCTTCGGCTTAAAAAATAAGAAGCCATTTTTTTCACCGTGTTCATTGAAAAGTTTTCTAATGTTTTAACATATAAATGGTTTTTATTTTATTTATTGATTTAGCGTTTAATTTGTAGAACTCCATTTTCATTTATGTATTAATTTTAAATCAAACACAGATTTTTTGAGTCATCTAAGTTCTTAGTAGACTCTTAGTTAACTTAGTTGACTCAAAAAATCTGTGTTTGATTTAAAATTAATACATAAGTATGTATAAGTGGTTTTTTATTTATATTTTTAACTTTTATTATTGTTGGTTTCTGATGTTTTTTAATTGAAGGTTTGGAGTTGATTCTTATCAATGTAGATGTGCAATTAAAAAAAATAGCAAGAATACAGTTTGCTATATAAGTTTCTTATTAATATAATTTCTGGAAGGTTCTGATGCATTAGCACTGCATTCGAAAATTAAGTACGAAACATATCCGAAAACAAATTCTTTGTGGTTTTTCCATAATCATTTAGTTTTTCCAAAGATTTTCTGGCTCTTTAATACTACACTACTATTTGTCAATTGGAAGATTGTTTTTCCAAAACTAGTAGTGTAAATTGAAAAAAAAAATGTAGTTTTTCTTTTCACAAGAAGTTTTCATGAAATACTTTCAAGTTACAATGATTAAAGAAAACAATTGTTTTATACCACTTGAGTTAAACAAGTGTTTAATCATTGTAACATGTCTTTACCACAAAGTTTATGCCAAAACAATAAATAAAATACTTGCAAGTTAATGCCAAATATATTTATCAAATTAAATTTTAATAAAGAGCAGGTGATACCGCTTCAAAAAAAATTACACAAAACAATTTTGAACATCAAATAACCAATCCCTAACATCAGTACATTTTTATTTGTTACCCATTTACAGCTGTATTTTGTTTATTAATATTTAACTGTTACATTTATCGAACAACAATAAAATATGGTAACCATATTAAATGCAAACTTTTTTTTAGTTTTTTTAGTATTACTTTAAAGGTCTAATATTAAAGAAAGGGTAGATTTTCCTGATAAAAAACCTGAATCAAATTGTCATGGATTAATTACACTCTAAAATTATATATTCTACCTTCAACCATACGTAGATAATAATTTGTGGGTTACCCTTCGCCCTAAAGCGGGATGTTTTATCATTTCACTTATATTCCTTTTAAATGCCATGTATTTAAGGGTGAGTCTTAAATTTAATTCTTCACATTTTGTTTTATTGAATACTATACTATTTATTGATTCGGCATTAACTTTGTGGAATGACATGATTATTTTATTGAAATTAAATAGTTTAATGTACCGCTTAAATGAGTTTTATTTATATATACGACTAGTTTTGAAAACCTACAGATGTTTTCATCTTGTGGTACAAATTAAAACTGATAATAATTTAATTAATTTAGTTTTAATTTGTACCAGAAGATGAAATGATCTGTAAGTCAAATCATCATCTGTAGTTCAAATCATCTGTAGTTCAAAACTAGTCGTATATATAAATAAAACGCATAATTTTTTTAATACTGTTTGATCCATAAATTTGGTGAAATGAAAAATTAAGTAAACATTTTCCTAAAATCATTTCAGTTATATTTAAAACGCTTTTGTTTTATAAAAATATTGAAGCTTGGCAAGAGTTTTTACATTTGTCAGATAATCTTGCTGTAGAATTAGGAGTATTTATAGAAAAGACGATTGTGGCGTTCTATTGTTTATGCCTACCCATGCAAAGAAACGGTGTGATGGTGGCAGTGGTAGTAGTAGAACTCACAAATATCATAAGTATTTTATTTTTATTGTCACATTGATGTACACCATAAATATCAAATATTGATACCATTGTGTCATGCGCTGTCTTACTATTCACAATACGTTTCCTATAATAATAAACACATAAAAATGTATACCCTATTTTGATATTGACCTTTGATATTTCACTAGTGATAGTAAAGTTTGCTTTTCACGTATTCAATATTTTGATAATCGTTTTAGTATGCTATGCTGGTAAGGTCAAGCAATCATTAAGAAGTCATAGTACCACCTACGACCGCCATAAATTATATTACAATGACTGACGCTTTTATAAGATCGCTAGGCTAAAATAGAATAGTGTACGTCAGCATCGTGATTTTTCAAGCAAATTAAAATAAGCAATTTCGTCAATAAGAGAAGTATCGTTATTGTGGATGAATGGCGAATCATTTCGCTCGGTCGCCATTGGTATCCAATTATATGGATACGTTGGAGCGGAAAATAATCCGGTGGCGTTCATTGGATTAAAACTCGCATATTTATTTGAGAGGGTGGCCTACGGAGGGTGGCGGGAGGAGTAGCAATGTGTCGTTAGCAATCATCAGAACCGAATGGGATACAATGCAATTAAAAACAAAGATTTTCGTGCATGTAAAGTAGGCATAAAAAATGGCTACCGTGAAATGGAACTTAATTTTTTTATTTTCCCTTTCTTGTCTGTAGGTAATAAAGTAAGGATAGGGAAGGAAGATGTAAAAAATAAATCACAAATATCTAGATCAAACGAAAATTTGTTTAATTCATTTTGCAATTGGCGGGAATTGTATCCGCGACGCCAGTTCCGCAGTTCAGCATCTACCCAACTACGCGTGTGTATGTAGTTCATATTACCCTCTTTGTTATTCAAGCCCTGGTTCATACACTAAACTTTAAATATTACATTATCATTATTTTTTTAATGTTTTAGTAAGACCTGTGTATAGATATGAAAGTGAACAAACTAAAAATCATTGTGAAAATTCAGACTATACACAGTTAGACTATTGTCCTCAATCGATTGTTTTTTTTGTTTGTTTTTTGGAATCTGAGCCCGCCATTCACCCGCAGCAGTTAAAGAGTCCTGAGGGACTCTCTGTCAGCTGCACATAAAGGAAAATCTTCAAAATATTTCTGAAGAAATAAATAATGCTCTATTCAATTAATGAGGGGCGAGGAGGATGTACGGACAGAGGCCGACACTTCGTCCCCACCCCTCGGGATCCCCTCATTACCTCTTTTACTTTTAGTAAAATAAAACAATAAGAAAACAAACAAAAAAACAAAAAAATTACAGTGTTTGCAAAAAAAAAATACAATTTAAGACGAACACAAAAACAATGACTTAAAGGCTAAAGTAATAGAGAACTAGTAACTAGTATAAAAAACACTGTTATTTTGTCCTCAATCGATTGTTCAATAAAATGTTGCTGTTAGTATAAGGAAAACAGCGATAGTGTTCAATATATGCTTAATATATTTAGTTAAAAATCTTTCCGCAGATTGTCTTTTTTGTACGTATTAAGTCACTACAAGTTTCTCCTTGTTATTACATGCTGAAACACGAACAGATAATCCTATTAATAATATAAAGAATATGATTTATGGGCTTCGATAGTTTGGCAGTCAATAGAATTTGTAAATGGTAGACACATAATATATTACGTAAGTTAGAAAATAAAAGCATGAAAATATCGTAAGCTTACAAATACAATTTTCTATGTATTTTAAAAATATATTAGAAGGAATGTAATATCAGAAATAAACAAAATTGCGATCATTTAAAAAATGGCTTATTTAAGAGTCAAGTCATAGTAACTCTCACAGTGAAGGGAAGATTTATCATTGTAATAAAATATTTTTTCTTCTTATGATTAATGACGTACCAACTAATTAAACATTAAAATGGAAGTGGACCACAGAAATAGATCTCAAGCCATCCTCTTCGATTCCACCCTGATCGGTCGATCAAAATAATACCCCCTCCATTTAGATTTATGCTAAAATCATTCAGGAGCAATCAATCTCAATTGATGCGCTATACGCTGTACGCTATAGTACCGGACGCAGGGTGGGGGATGGTTTTATTCGTGCCGGGGGTACAGCAGGGGTTAAATGCGCGAATATATGCAGTCCCAGGGGCGAATCAGACTTTTAAATAAGCTATGTTTTTCACATTTTTCACAATTATTGATCCCAACGTCTCATTTTTAAATACACACAAATGGTTCTTTTGATTTCTTTATTTTGATTTATACGCCTATTGATAGAATATGTAAGAAAAGGAAGTTGAAATAGGATGTGTTTTGAAGTCTAATGGCAAACTAAAAATATCCATAGATTTCTCGAAGTCAGAGTTTCTCGGTTTGAACCCATTCTACCACTATTTTATACCTATTTCTAACTAAGGCTCACAGAAATAGTATGAAATCGAAGTAATTTTGTAAATAATAAAAATACAACATTACTGTTTTCTTAATAAAAACCGAAGATCTGACATTAACTTTGTGGAGTCATAAAATGATTTAAAAATATAAATAAAACACTTGTTCATCAATGTAAAAACGACTTCTTAAGAAAACTACAAATATTCTCTTAATAAACTGAAAAGCGGAACTACAAAATGTTTTGTTTTTAAATTTATATTTATTTACACTAATTATTAATCACGTCAGTATTAGTTTATCTAAAGACCTATATATACTCGAGACAAGTATACTAAAACCTAAGTAAGCATGTTTATACTAATATACTCGTATGATAACAACAAAAAATCTGCCCACAAAGATAATGCCTTAAATATCCAAAATATTTTTGGATATTAAAGCTAATTGCTCAATTTTTAAAAAAAATGTACTACATACTTACTAGTTCACTAAATACGAGTGGTAATGCGTTTATACAGATAAAACTGTGGTTTTGTAAAAACTTGATATATTTGGCATATTTGTAAAAACACATTTGAAAGAAATATTCTTTATTTAAACTGTATTAATATTTTACAAATGTATTATTTGGTTTTCAGCCTTATTGTTTTTAAAATTTGAGTAAAATATATGCATAAAAAACCTCAAGAAGTTTGTTTATTTGTGACAAAAAAACATTGACAAATATACTTTTGGAGTCAAGTGCCAAAATTTGATATAGGTTAAGAGTAAATCCTTTTTGTATATTCTAAGATGTTTAAAAATATATAAAATGAAATTGAATTTTCATGTATTGTTCTAATATTTGTTTATGTTAAATTGGTTCATACGATTTTTACCAAAATGTTTCGGAAAGCGCTTTGAATGTGTTTTCAACAAAATAAACAAATGACTAAAGTGTTTGTGTAGCCAACGCCAACGCTTTATTTTGCAACTATGAGTTTAATTGAAATTCAAATACGTAGAATTCAATGTTACGTAAATTATTTTTGAAGTAACAAATTAATATCGATTTTTATTTATTAATTTTATTTAACGTAGGTACTTTAATGATGGGGTAAGATATGGAAAAATTATGTATGTAAAGTAATAAAAAATGTATATTTATATCACACCAGTTTTCAATCAAATTATCAAAAACTCAGACATATTTAAAATTTTCAGATATGACAAGTTTTACCTAAAAATCTGGAATTCATTTGCAAAATTATTGTATCGAAACATAGATCATTATAATTTTCACTTTTATGTCGGTTATTAAATTTCGTGCTTCACGCAACATACATATCATCGTGTTAAAACCAACGGATCGCTCTGCGAACCTCTGATTAAGAGCGATTTTAATACCAAAATGCAGAAAACAATAAAGATTTATAAAAACAATAAAAATAAATTTAGCTGGAGTAATTAAAATAAAAAACAAAATCTTCAACCCCTTCATTATAAAATAATCAAATAAAATTGACAACCTTTCGGGGATTAGAGAGGGTACTTATTACTTTCTAATGACAGGGTGTAGCGGCAAGTCACAGCTATAAAATAAATCGAATCTTTATTGACAACAAAAGGGGATGAAAGGGCGTTGTTTTATGTGCGAATAAAATTTGAATAAAGATTTAAGGAAAATGAGGCGGGTGCATGAACACTTATGAATCGTATTAATGTTTGGTTTTAAATTTCAAACAACGTTGTATTTCTACTTTTTAATTAAAAAAAAAAACGGTAAAGTGCTTTTAAACATTTCCAGTAGGTAATATCAAAGAGAAAAAGAAGGTAAATAAGGAAACCCAGGTTTGAAATTATTATTGAGGAAAAACTTTATAATCATAATGTTAAGAAGTTTATGTAAATAAAAAACTTAAAGGAAAGATTTATATCTCTATGTTTATTTATAAACCATTTTTTTATGATTTAACTTATAAGTAGAAGCTTTTATTAAAAATTAATGGTTACTGCTCTCAATTAAATAAGTTTTTAATATGGTTACTCAAATTAAAATTTTATAAGAGTAAATAAATGATGACAATGGTTTATTTTCAACACGATGTTTCGTGGTTCCATTAGTCTGTTTGATGTGTATTTCATTTGGGAATAATAAAATGTATATCATTTTATTTTTGTCTAAACCTTTAGCAATGTACATAATTGAATTTACAATAGGACTTTGTTGACTCACGAGTGTCATAAAGAACAGTTTGTAGGTTAAACACAATTGAAACGACGCAGTACTAAATCAGTTAAGGCTTTCAATAAGGGTGGGTAAGGATTTAATTTAATTTGCCCTCTCTGAAGGATGATTCAGCTGCGCAGCGGGAGCTCCTAAAGTCCGTACTGTGTACATAAAAAAACAATAGTTTTTAGGAGCCGTGAAAGGTTTTTCATTTTAATTTGCATATTGATGTGCATACGTGTATCACTTTAGTTCTGAAATAAACTTTTAAAGACCAAAAGTAATATTTGAAAATACATAATTTGAAATATTTTATATGAGGTGTGTTGAGATGGTTTGGGCATGTGAATCGAATGAGTTAAGAATGAACACTAAAATAAATTCACGAGGCAAATATGGTTTGTAATACAAGCATAAGAAAACTGAAAAAAACTTGGCATGATCAAGTATTTCAAATACTTAGAAATTGGTCAGGTCAGGACTCGGAATAATCGGCGGGTTTATATGCGGAGATACATGAATGTGGAAGAGACAAAGATTGTTTTCAAAATAGAGTGGGAGTTCCATTCTCTCTACCTACCTCTACGGGGAAGCGGCACGATGTTTATTTAATTAGTTAGATGATATTTAGAAATTCAAGCATAAGAAAATGTAATCATTTTTATTCTTACTAGTATCAAGTTACAGTAATTGGTTTTAACATTTTTAAACGATTGAAAGTTTATTTTCACTCAGCGCTTTCGGTTTCTTCTTGAATAAAAATAATATTTTATAATGTCGCTTCACGTATTGAACATAACTCTTAAATAAGCACCCCTATTGCCATGACTACTGAGCGTAACACCAGTATTTACATTCTACTCTGTTCAGAATCATTTTTAAATTTAAAATTCTTCAGTTCTATGTAAAATGACAGTAATAACAAATTTTAGAACTAGCCATAATTGAAGTTAATTTTGTAGAAATGCAAGGTGAACGTGACTCAGCTTATAAAGTGATCACATAAACCACCCAATACCAGATCATTATCTCAGGCAATGTACGTATACAATGCCAGGTTTGTATATCCCTTTCATATAAAAAAAGATGCCTCATCTCTGTTGAGATCTCATTAATGTTTATTTATCTTTCTCGGGGGTAAATAAAATATAATAAACTCATTTGTTGATTTAACAGTATCTTTGCGGTAATATATTTAAACAAATGTTTGAATTTTACATAGTATATAAGTATGTATAAAGATTTTTTTATCAGGTGTTATGTATTTCGATGCAATCAAAATCATCATTATTATGCATTATAAATGCATCTAAACGCGTCTATCAACGGATAAAGGGAAATAAAAGTAATTAAGTAAAGTATAAAGTATTATAATACAATAAAATAAAATATTAATTTCATTATTATGAACCAAAAAAAACCTACGGCAAAATTTGTTACTGAGTAAAAAGAATCTTCTACGATGAATAAAGTAGATAAATGTAGCTTTATATTTAAAAAAATTACCTGCAGTCTACATACATAAATATACGAATATCATAAAACGTCACTTACATCTTCTGAATACATTCTGAGGGCTCTATTTGCTTAGCTAACCTTTTACTAGAGTCTGGAGGAGAATATTAGATCGATATGTATTCCGCAGTTCACAATAAAATCACCATAAATAGTTCACCGACGGTGAATTCTTAGCACTCTACAGGAAAGAGTTTTCGCAATTTCTCATATTAAATTCTTTAGCCTCTTCAACTATTTGCATTGAGCAAGAAAATGCGGATTACACGGAATACCGGAGATCTCTTTGACAAATTGATTTCTTGGGAATCTCTGCTAAATTAATTTACCTCTGCAAAGATTCAGACTTGTCCTTAGTACATCAGGTGACTCCATTATTTACCATTTACTCTAAGATGAAAAAGAGATTTTTTTTAATGCTCGTACAGCACAATTTACATGAAAGTAAAATTTCTTACAAAATAATCCCAAAACACAATGACAAATATTACTTACACAACTCACGGTACCTCGTCTGTTCATATATAGCGTCTGACGTGTCTTTCGCTTTGTTTCGTTATGGATATGTCACTTTCTTTTGCTTCACTCCAGAATATATAACTCCTTTTCTCCTTCTCTCTTCGTTGTATCTTTTTTCTCTCGCATGTGACAAAATGTGCCTCATAAACGTCCTTGAAATTTTATTCTCAATTCTCGTCTAATTACAGATTATTGCATAACTGATTTCGCTTCAAAGAGAAGTATTTAGATATTCACTAATAAAAACACATGATAATTTTTAAACGACAATTTTTTGCTTTCCAATTTTAATATCCATAACGTATTTTTAAATATATCTATGTTGAAATGTCAAAAATGTAAAAACAAAAAGATAATAAAAGTGGATAAACCCAGATTTACGAACAAGTATTTGGGCACACTCAAAATGTTGTGAAAATAACTGATCAAATTATAAGCTGCATAAAATTGAAAATTATGTTTGCTGGCGTCTTGGAAACATCTTAGTGAAAGAATCTCTGCTTAATAAAAGCTTTCTCAATCCAACCATAGATGGCTCCAGTTATCATTAAAAAAGCCTATGACAAGTTGTTAGCCCTTTAAATACCCAGAATTCCATATTTTTCTTCATCTTTATTGACATGTCGAAAAATGGTTAGTTGAATATTTACTTATTTAGCTTAACAGAAAAATAGATTTATTGATGACGCACCCTTATTCCTCACCCCTCAGATTAACACACTACACTTCTATACATACACACCGCTCGTTGAATTGAATTGATGAAACATGAAGTCGGAAATGGCTTAGGAAGTCGTAGTACAGAATAGATGTTTTTATGTGAGTTTTTCTGCTCTAGGAGGAATTGTTAGCTTAAAAAACCCCGATTGATTAATGACTATTGTTTTAGTGAACACGCTATGCAGTGTTAAACCTCACGTGTATAACAAACCTATTATCGAGTTTCGGCGGGGAATCTTTATCAAACACGAAATTAGCATTTTCAAAACAACGAATTTTTAACGAAATATGGGGGTTATCTTTTACCAGTAGATTGATTAGTGATTATGTTAAAATTGTAACAGTAAAAATGTGCTTCAGCAGATTATCTAAAACATGAGAGTCAATATAATTAATCATTTTTCGTTACCAAGGCATAGAGGATATAACGCCACACCACACTGTATCTGTCCTTACTGCTTTCACATTCCTGCATCTCCTCATACATAAATAACGTATTTGACATACTTGATCATTTTAAGTTTTCTCTGTTCCTATTTTCAACTAAATTTGCTCATAAATTTGTAATTTATTATTAGATTAAAACCAATATTTTTAGCTTTTCCACTTTTTTATTTGACCAGCGACCGGGTTTCGTCGTTACCGACATCATCAGACTGGTGATGTCGGTAACGACGAAACCCGGTCGCTGGTCAAATAAAAAAGTGGAAAAGCTAAAAATATTGGTTTTAATCTAATAATAAATTAAAAATGCAATTCCATCACGAAGTGTCAGTGGATAATATAAATCTATCATAAATTTGTTTTACTGGTCTTATTCACTCTTTCGTTCCACATACCCAAACCATATCAATACACGTTTTTATAATGTTATCGATAATACTGATTTCAGACTTGTATTTTTTTTAACATCACCGTTCAATCATGTATCATGCATAGTTTTACCATAATTTCGAGAGATTCGAATGTATTTAGTCTACTTTCATCCTTCTTCTGCCAATACCATGCTTTATTTCCATACATTAGGGTTTGAACCAAGATTCCATTATGTATTGCCAGCTTCGCTTTAGCTGTTATTAAAAATTAAAAATTGGTAATTTAAAATGAAAAAATGGAATTTAAAAGAAAAATTATGAAAAAATGGGATTCGCAAGTGAAATGTGTACAAAATAATTTGAATTCTGCATTTTTTAATTTTAAGTTTTTTCTTATAAATAAAGAAATAGGAAATTAAGATTATTGCAACGAAATAATATAAAAGTCAACGTTTGTTTGAATAAGAAACAAAAAGCTTGAAAGCGTTTTGAATGCTAAAGCAACACGTAATGCGATTGGCAAAAATGAAATGCCTTCGGACATCTCCCATCTCCCATCTCCCGTGTCGTGTCTCCAGGCGGGTGGTCGCAGCGCCACTCGTATTTACAGAGGAGCGCATTATTCACGAGTCGGTAGGGGTTGGACCGTAATCCCCCGCGAGCTGCTACGCCCTTAACAGATAAGATAAACACTGATTTATGCCCAAATCCGACCATCTTCCCGCCAAAAACTATTCGCTGCATCTGTTTCCGGCGGAAGTGACGCTGGAAGTAAAATATGGCGTCGATTTATACCGATCGAGGCCTGTTATTACCTTCCTCCGGGGGCGTTTTATTTGCTTTTTCGATTGTTGTTTATTTCTCCCGTAGAACAGTCAAGGGCGGAAGATTTAGGTTATATTTAATTTTTTTCCTTTTTTATTCAGACTCCCGGGGATGGAGGGGAATTTTGAAATTGCTTGTAGAATGTTTTCGTAAGGACGCGCAAACATGTTTTTCTAGTGTCACCGAAGAATGAAGAAATTTCCCGTTGGAAACTTTATTTTTCCTGGATTAACGCCGCGAGTCTTCCCTCAACAAAATCGCGATTCGCCTAATTTGTACTTTCCCGAAATGTTTACAAAGATATTGTGTTAAGGTTTCCGAAAAACACGTAATACAATATTCCAAAACACGAATTTCGGTTCTTATTTCGTGGATGTATAAAATTTCACTTTCGTTTTACGAAATGAATTGTTTTGTTATAAATAAACAAAACAAAAACGTAAAATTTTAAATCGAAAAAAGTGAAGACGACCTTAATTAATTTCTATTAAAAAAATTCTTGGAACGACTCACCGTTTTATTGGTTTATTTTACAAAATTATTTTTATTCAATTACTTTTACTCTCTTTTACGTTGAAGAAAATAATCTGTCGACGATTAAGTGTTATAAACGTGTTTTTTAATTAATCAATTAATCAGTTTTAATATAGCGAAATAAGTATCCAAAATTATAAAAGCATTAACTAAGTCACATTTTAATATAAACCTGATCACTTAATTAACCTAGTAACTAACCATCTGTCTTTACACACAATCTTCACGTCTTCCACATTTAAATATCTCCTCACATATACCCGCTGATTATTCCTAATCCAGAATTGACCATTTTAAAGTATTTAAGATACTTGGTCATGCCAAGTTTTCCTCGGTCTTCCTGTGTTTCTATCACCGACCACATTTGCCCCATATATTTTTCTTACTATTTTTTCTGCACTCATTCAATTCACATGCCCAAACAATCTCAACACATCTTTCCCGTATAACAACAAGTCTTAGACGTCAATATTTTGAAACATTAGAAATCCAAAAAAAAATCACTATATTTGGTGTCGATTTTTTTTGACGAATTTTGGAAATATTTCCGGAATGAAAGAATTATTTTTGTAAGTAAAAATTTTTACTCACTTGAAAAAATTTGAGTGTTTCCAAATACTATTCCACAAATTTGGGTTTTCTCCACTTATTGAAGGAGTTATTTTTACATGTAAAAATAACTTTTATGGTGTAGTCAATCCAGATTTATGAGTATTTGGACGCACTCAAAATGTAATACTTTGTATGCAGCAAAAGCATTATATTTCAAGTTTTTTGCAGGCAGGACTTCAACAAAACTTTCTTCATCATTTCAAGACTTGACCATTTGTTATATAAATGAAAGCTCTTGAAAAAAATACACAACGTTTTCACATTCTAAATTTAAAAAAAGATAAATGCATTATTAATAAAAATGTTTTATTTTTAACCGTACTAAGTTATGAATGACTATCAAAATCGATAAACTGTTTCACATAGAGGAAGGTCTTTTATACCTTTAATGATATAAAATTTTATATCAAAGAAACAAAATGTGTTAAAATTCCCACCTTATTCAATCCATGTTAACCATTTTGTTTCTGAATTCAGGCCAACATTACAAAAAAATAAAAGTTAATGATGACGTTTCTTTAAGTGGATTAAAAAAATTATATTCAGTTTAGAATTAAATAAATTTAAATTTACGTAATTTAACGAAAATGGACATGATGAAAACATGATACTATTCATATTTCTACACAATTATTTTATCAATCTGCTTATAACAAAAATATGTGTATCGTATTTGAAAAACAAGGAAATGTAGTGTTACATTTATTAAAGAAGAAAAATAATATTCATCAAACAAAACTGCAAAACTAGCATTACAGTTTTGATTCCCGCTTATTCTTAAACATATACCGGTTTCTTCGACAAGCACCTTCTTTTGTTCAGGGATATATATAATATATATATATATATATATATATATATATATATATATATATATATATATATATATATATATATATATATATATATATATATATATATATATATATATATATATATATATATATATATATATATATATATATATATATATATATATATATATATATATATATATATATATATATATATATATACATATATAAATATATTTACAGAAAATATATTTATGGTTTATGCATTTTTTATGAAACAAGTTATTTTACAAGTTTAGTAGAAAATAGATTTGTAAACTTTCAGTAAGTTTTGATTGTGTTTGGATAGAAGAAATTTGCATGCGCAAAGCGACATGATCGTAAAACATTGCTTCGTTTAGATTCTCCCACTTTACGAACGCTCCCCTCAGTTAACGTCATTTTCCCCTTAGTTACGTAATACATACGTATGTCGGAACATCAAAATTCCGGGACTCGAATAATAAAACAAGAATCGTCGTTTAATATTTGTAGCATTTTTAAGCCCGAACAGATTGAATTTTAACGATTGGTCTACAAGCAATTCCATGAATCACGTAAGGTGTGGAGAAAGAATCTGAGGATAATATTGTACAATGAAATTTCATATTCTATTTAGTATTTTTTATAATATTGATTTGTTGTTCAAATTTTTGAGTCAATACCTTTGTCATAAGACTATATTGTCATTATAAAAAGGTGGAAAGATTGCTAAAATAGTAATGAATAAAATAGTACATATTTTAATATATGAGGATGAATTAAGGGTAGTGCATCTCATAGATTCCATGTAAATTTGATTGTTAATTATATGAGGAAAAAAAAATAGTCCAGCAAACCAGATTGATTGATATACCTTCTTATTATTCCTACTCTAACCCTCATCCCCCCCAATAGTGCAAAAGCCGCAGCAAAGTGATCAGTTCAGCTCTTATAATCTCAGCGATTTTTGGATATGTGAGTGAAATGATGGTATATATAATTTATTATTTATTGATACGGCATTAACTTTGTGGAATGACATGTTGATTATTTTAAAAAAATTAAGCACTTATAATAAACCACTTAATGAGTTTTCTTTTATTATACACGACGATGGAACACTATATATACCCTTAAATATTTTTTGCTCGTTAGTTTTAATTTTCACATGTAGATGAAAACATCAGTAAAGTAAAACTTAGAGTACTGCTGTAGGGAAAAGTCACCGGGGTAACATCTCGTTAACCTTTATGTAAGTTGTAAATAGCCGATATATAATTAAAAAATATCGAAAAACTTACATACTATAGTATGTCAGCTCTTTAAGGATTTTTTTACATATTGTAATTAAACAATTTATTTATTTTGTATATTAAAAGCATTTGTTGTATGGTAATATAACACTCTCCTTATCATTTATCTCCGTTCACTTTATGTAATACCGCTTTAATAAAGTGGTTGTACACAAAGTGAACGATGAACGATATGGAGAGTGTTAAACATTTAATATATTTTAAATATCGAAAATTGAAAAAATAAAATTTTGATTTGTAGTTCTATATACGAAATACATTTGTTATACTTCTTTTTCGTATTTTTATGCGTGACTCATTTTTTTGTATTGCTTCATTTCTGTGACCACCGCTTTATCTAATCTCACCCCTAGAGATTCATCCATCGCTGCAATCTGGTAAAGTGCCACGTCGCCCTTATTGGGGTTGATAAATAGTATTCAAAGTCCACACATAAACATACAAACTCCAACATTCAAAGTACAGCCTGAGAAAATGAAAGTCTTGTGGTTGTTATAATATATATTGTATATATATATATATATATATATATATATATATATATATATATATATATATATATATATATATATATATATATATATATATATATATATATATATATATATATATATATATATATATATATATATATATATATATATATTTATATATATGTATATATATATATATATATATATATATATATATATATATATATATATATATATATATATATATATATATATATAAATATATATATATATATATATATATATATATATATATATATATATATATATATATATATAAATATATATATATATATATATATATATATATATATATATATATATATATATATATATATATATATATACATATATATATATATATAGAGATTTGCAAGTGTTTATAAAATTGATTCTACACAAAGTGAACAATGCATGATAAGGAGCGTGTTTCATTACCATATCACAAAGTTATCAATGCTTTTTATTTACAAAATAAACTAAAAAAATGTCTTATATATTGATTGACGAGAACATGTGTATTTCTCAAAACAAGTCATATTTACATTTATAAAAAAGTGCTCTTTCTGGATCATACATTTTGTTTTATATTTTTCAATCACCACGTTATTTAACCTGAAATTTAATAACAAATCAATAATTAATAAAGCTTTGTCAATTTCATCACAGAGAAAAATATATTCCTTATTCATTTATGTAGATATTTTTTGGTTGCTACGAATGTATATAATTTTATGTGTAGGTACTGTCCTCCTCTTACCTGATTTGAACTTACACAGTATCTTAAAACTGAAATACATTTGGAGTTAAATAAGAGTATTTATTTTATGTATCGTAGAAAAATTCATAAGGAAGTAAATTACCACCATCACTTTGTATGTATATAATGTATATAAAATATATATATATATTTAAATCCTTGACATTAGATTGGTAAAACGGAATTTCACCTGGCATGCATCTATTCAATATAAAAGCTTTTAATTATGTAAAGCTAATATACTGAAGGATGTTAAGTAATTACATTTAAAAGTTACATGCACACGAAGCTATTCTCATGACGATGACGTCATGAGGATATGTTTATCTCATCCCTATTTCCCGTAACCTTATATACAGTAAGCCCCTCGTTTTGAAAATAAGTACGTACAAACTCCATGCGTCTACATTGCATGGGGAACTCTGGTCTCCAAGTAAATTGAACCATAGTATTTAGATAATGTTATATGGTATTACATAAAAATGGGGGATTCGGAACATGAGATTATTATATTTCAAGGGGTCAGACACCGAGCCCCATCATTCTTTTTATCCATTTATTTTTCTAAAATAACACAAAATATAACTTTTAATATTAAGTTACAACGTAATGAACCTCAGTCAGTGACCGGATTTCGTCGTTACCGTCGTTTTCATCCAACGGGTACAAACTCACCCATATATTATTTAAAATAACATTTTTAATAAAAAAAATATATAAAATGTCATTCTTCAAACCCCAACATTTTATGGTCAAATCAAATAAATATTGAAAAAAAACATGATGTCAATGTAATGTAATGTATATTATTGTTAATGTAGCTATTGTTTTAATATCATTTTTTATATGTAAGCTGTACAATTCCCGAATAAATAAATAAAAAAAATAAAAAATGATATTATATTTAATAAAATGTAGATCCTCCAAGAAATGTCAGTACAAAACTTAAATCTATAACATACACAGTTTTATAATCAATCCGATAAAAATGTATCCGGGGAAATATCCAAAATTTGTGTTTACAAGTATTGTAAGGTCATTGTTGATGTAAATATTTTATTTTTTTTTTACTTTAAGTTTCATACCAGTTTTTACAACTATTTTTAAAAATCTATTGTGACACATATTTCGAAGCATTCCGCATCATTTTAAAACATTGTAAAATTAAACGGAATGCATCGAAACACGTGTCACATTGATTTTTTTTAAGTGGTAAAAACCAAGTCAAACATAAATAAAAATAGATAGATATTATCACAAATTTCTGATAAATCAATAATGAAATAATGAATTTTGGTTCATACTAAAAAGTCGTTTTGTCATACTTCAACGTGAAAATCAGTGACGTTTATTGTCCTCAGAGAAAAATAAAATGAACGATTTTTTTCGCAGTTTTTCTAATGGAAAAAGTGAATTTGCACTTATCATAAATTGACCAAACATCACTTGTTTTCATAAAGAGTTCACATATTCTCTCACGGCTGAGAGTATCATAATGTAATATATGTAGGTGCGCTAAGTGTTGGGACCAGGGAAGCTAAGTTTCCCGACGCTCTACACTTATTCTAGTCCTTGTAAATCATTTTTAACTGCGGGAGCTTTCATTTTAATGTAACTTTTTATGTTTCACCATAAAATTTACACATAGAAAAATATTTCGCCATATAAAATTGCTACCCCGTTTACGCCGAGAGCCTTAGTACTGTGCAAGTTGAGCTCGTCTCGACTGCATTATGGTCGTCTAGGATTATAAAAAGGATTAATGGTTACTCTGAATTAAAGTCTAGTTCTTTAAGTACAAGATAGTTTCATTAGTGATAATAAAGTAGGCACTAAACTTAAGGGCATAGACCTCGCGACGAAAGAACCTCTACATTGGACAGGGTAAAATGTGACACGGATAAGTTAAAGTTATTTATCCTTTATTTTCAATGATGTTTGTGTTGGGTTTTGTTCCCGTGGTTAGTGTCGCAGACTCTTGAGTTTCTGGGTTCGAACCCACTCCACTACAATCTATACCTACTTTTAATATTGAGCCAGATAGAGACACAAAAATAGTATGAAATTGAAGTATTTTTGTTAATATTAAATACAAAAATTTTCTCTTAAAAAAATAAGTATAAATAACTTATTAAATATACTTGATTATTAATAATAATTCATTTTTTAATAAAAATAATAAATTATTAATAATTTATAATTTATTGATTCGGCAGTAATTTTGTGGTAAAATCTAAATTAAAGTTTTACTTGGTAAATACCACTATTTCTTAAAATCTTCCTACATTCGATACATTTCTCATCATTTTCAAAAACCGTATTGAAAATGATTTGGAATGCATAAAAAACGTGTCACAATAGATTTTTAAGAAAAAGTGGTATTTACTTAATAAAATTTAAATGAAAAATAAAAATACCTAATTATTAAATATTGCAACACACGCTATACTAAGCATTTCCAATGGCAGATTTTATTATTGAGTTTGTCACTTCTTCCATATTTATGCATCTCCATCACATAAAACTGCCTATTATTCCGACTTATGACCCGTCCGCGTCCAAACATTACATCACTTTTCAACCTCTTTCAAAAACATTAAACAAAATAACTGTTAATTTTTACTTCATGTACCTATCGTAACATTATTATAACTATGCGATGTTAAATAAATAACAATTTACTAAAGCAGAATAAAAAGAAACGGAAGTTTAATAAAGTTTAAGGGAGACGTTTTTTCAAATTCTTTTTAAAGGCTGATAGAAATATGCCCGACTCGGAGTGAATGTAACTTCATCTCGAAGTCTTATCGAATAAACTGAAGAGATTTTGTAAAAAAAAGTTTTACTATGAAGACAAACGCAAATAGTTAAGATAAAACGAAAGAGATAAGAGAGAGAGAGAGAGATATTTATGCTGTGTATTTTGATGCTTTATGGTTTAAGTTAATACTTGAGACGGAAGAGGAAACTTAATACTTGAAATGAAATGTTGAAGAGGTGCGATCGTTGTAACCGAGGAGAGTGCTGAAACGTTTAGTTGTGATTGCTGAAGGTTAAAGAAACAAGATTATCATCACAGTGGCGAACCAGTATTCTAAACGGTAGAACGGTACTTTGATACTTCCAACATTTTGAGTGTTTCCAAATATATTTTCACAAAAATAAGTTTTTTCCACTTAGTAGATTTTTTTTATTAAAGAAAAAATGTAGAAAAAAGGAGTTAGAACCGAATCAGATAACGGTCAATGGCACCAGAGAACATATTTACTGGCAACCTTCAGCTTTCATAAATTTCCATGGATTCCCATAATTATCATTCTGATACATAGCACTGCTATCATTATGAATATTATCAAAATAATAAATTAGCTCAACATAGCTAATTAATTATTTTTCATTATTCGGAAGCTTAGTTTCCAAAACAAGTAGTCATAAATAAACTCAAGTGGTATAAAAAAAAACATTTTCTTTAATAATTATAGATAACGAATATTGAAAACCCTTTTTATAAATTCTGAGTTAAAAATTGGTTTTCATTTTGAGAGGTGTCCAAATGCGTAGAAATAAAAGAGTATTTGCTTAATAAAAGCTTCATTATTCCAACATAGATGGCTGTTGTGGACTCACATGTACTGTGTCACGAGAGAAAAGCTTCTTTCATCTCGCCAATAGATCTCTGTAGTGAAATTACAGTTATTCAAGCACTATGTTTCGAAATTGAACCAATTGATAAATTTTAGAGTGGTTACTGACCGGAATCATTTCGTTGTAACGTAACACTAACGTGTTACTATACAAGTAGCTACTTTAGTTACAATACTATACAAATTATTTTTTGACATCTCATCAAAGATGAAGAAAAATATGGAAGTCTGGGCATTTACGGGGCTTACGACCGTCATAGGCTGGTTTAAGTGATCACTTTACACACGTGTAACATTCACCAATTCTACCCATTATTGACAACCACACTACTCAAATTCTTGGAAGTTCTATATATATATATGAACCAATTTAGAAACCTTGTTCATGAATCACTAGAACTTCACTAGAGACATCTATTGGTGAGATGTAAAGAAGCTTTTTATTAAGCAGAAACTCTTATATTATGACGGTCGTAAGCCCCGTAAATGCCCAGACTTCCATATTTTTCTTCATCTTTGATGAGATGTCAAAAATTAATACGAAAATAACTCCTGTAATTGGAGATAATCCAGATTTTGTGAACAAGTATTTGGACACACTCAAAATGTTGTAAATACTATACAAATGCTCGCATCGTAACCGATGCGAGCATTTGTATAGTCAGTACAGAACGACGTTACGACGTTACCTTACGACGAAATTCTCCGGTCAGTCCCCACCTTTACACGTGTGTAAAGTGATCACTTGAACCAGCCTATGATGGTCGTAAGCCCTGTAAATGCCTAAACATCCATATAGTTCTTCATCTATGTCAAAAACGTTAAAAAATGGTCCTTGCGTTATACTAAGTGCACGAAAGTTGATGGGCAGTGGACAGTGGGCAGTTGAATAGCCCCCGATGACTTGTTAGTATTGAGATATTATAATGAACATTAACAGGTGCACAGGAGGCCGGGCGGGTACGGCGCCCGACGCAAGTGCCGGCCTCGGGCCCGTAATTATGATGGATTGCCAACCCGCAGCAAAGTTTTTGTTTGCAAGTTTCGCAATAAATTTATTTTCAGACATTTGGGCGGGAGATTACTCACGGAAACTTCCATAGTTTTGTGTGAAAAGTCCGCTTAAAGAACAAAAGAGAACGTTAGTTGTGCGCGCGGCCGGAATAATAAGCAACCAACTCTTAATTCGAATTTAATTTTGCGTCACTCTGCCAAATGGATCGGATTTGCGAATTTTACCTGTATTTAAACATACGTTTTGAGGTTCAAAGCAATCACTTTAATCTTAAATATAAGATCTTATGCCAAAAATCAAGTCAGTATGTTCATTCAAAATCGCATCAATTTAGTAAAATATTTTTTTTCTTATCATTTGTGGAGTCAAGGTCCATTTTTTGGAATCTTACCCTGTTGCGTTACCCGCCATCTTAAATTTTGTTTTTATGAAATTGTGAATGAAAATATAATAAAAAAGTGAGAAATTGAATTCTATAAGAATTTTATTATTATCATTCTTCAAGATCGATATATTTCGAACCTAACCTAAAAAATAGGAAATTAAATATTATAAATATTTTTATATAAAGATCTCTCAATTTCATTCTAAAGAAACAACTTTTAAAAATATATTTTTTACACTTTGATTATAATTATTATTTTTAAGCCATCAAATTGTTGATTTATCAAATGAATTCCTTATTAATTTTTTACAAAAATGTTTTTAATGTTAGTATATATCCACTCACCAAAGTGAGTGAATGGTTATATACTAATATTATTAACTTTTTTGTAAAAAAATAATAAGTAAAAATGACTAACCACAAAGTAAATGCTTTAAATAGTAATAATATTGAGAATAAATAAATTCCGTTCTTCTAAGAAACGTTTAAAAATAAACATCTCAATTGGTTATACAGTTTTATGTATATATAACAATATTATTTATGTTTATGTATAGATAAATCCACGATACCATAAAAAATCTTCAAATAAACAATTTTAATGACACGAGTTTAAGCAGAAAATTATAAAATAATATGATAACAGCGATACAAGGATATTATATAATTTTACTTTTGAAATGAATATTTCAAATCTAGTTTGACCTTAATTAGTTGACTTCTCCTTCTACAGCAGTGACTCATCCGAAGAAGTAATGTGAATAAAAAAGTATTTCAAGAAAAAAATATTTTTTAATGTAATTTATGCACTTTATATATTTTATTTTCAAAGAAAGTTCTTTCCCCTAGATCAGCCGCTTGGAAATCTGGTTACGCACGACTTTAATTTCCTACTGGGAGCACAAGTCAAAATACTTGTCAGTAAGTTACTGAACGAGAAACAAGAAAACACTTGAATGTGAGCCATATATCTTGATAAAGCAATAAATGTCATTTACCTGCAAGTTATCTTGTGCTTTTATCGGGGACTTCTTTTCTACTTGTTCGTAATAGAACCGTTGACTGCTATTTAAGAACCACTCACATTGAATTTAATTGTAAATGTCGTATTTTAAGGCCTATGAATATTTTCTTTTTTCATATATGTACAATGTACATTATAAAAAAATCAGCAATATTTTGAGTATATCCAAATTCTTGTTCAAAAATCTATTGGTTTGTTCATTTTTAAATTTTATTTATGTTTACATCTCAGCATACGAGTATAATTCGAGTATCATTCATATAGTATAAAGTATAAACAAGTATAATTCAAATAAATTTTTTGGAATTTTTTATCATGTTTTCAAGCGTTTCCAATTATATTAAATAATTCGCGATGAATCTAACATCCGTTTCATTAAGGCCTCTGCAAAATAAAATAAAAAATTAACTCAACTCGACCGTAGATTGTGAAAAAAATAACTAGCATGTGAAAGGAATACTCAATTGAAGGACAAATACAACATACAAACATTGAGTGTGATTGTGAATCGTGCGTAGAATGGCAATTTTACATGTGTATAAAGTGACCACTTATACCAGCCTTAGACAAGTTGTTAGCCCTTTGAATATCCAGAATAATATTTTCTACTTCATCTATGTATGTTGAGATATCAATATAAACTTTTTGCTATTTTAAGTCAAATATAATGAAATTTGAGCAAAGCTTGTTTGGTAAAAAAGGTTTGTTGAAAAAATCATTAAAAAATCACAGGTTATAAGATTTTTCCCTTTTATCAAGAATTCATGATTACCTTCCCTAATTAATGACATAAAATTAAATAATAAACACAATAATTTATTTCTAAAGGGAATATAAAAATACTATCCGAATTATAAATAATTAATTAACTCAATTTTATTGTTGTCGCTAACTGGCAAAATACCTTTAATATTAAGTTTCAAAACTTTTTTTAATCCAAACCAATAGAGTTCAGTACCAAATGTAAAAGCGAGTACTAGCAATTATTGACCATCCAATCTAAGGGAAAACTAGGTTTGTGGTAATTCTAGAGTAGTTTCGTGGACTCGAGTTAAGCTCTGAAGCTTTTCTTAGCCAAACCTTTCGACGTAAATTTCCTTTGAAGCCTCCCGAAGAATCGCCCAGAATTCGCGCATAATGAATTTTCGAGGGTTTATTTACCCAACACTCTTAACGGATACTTTAGTCTCCATCATTTGCTCATATAGTTTTCTCTTCTCTTTCAACCCTTTCCACACCACATAAAATAAAAATTCAAGTTTTTTTCAGATAAAGAGCAAATAACATCACGTTTCTTTGTTTGTGTTTTGTTTTTTATTTGTTATTTACCTTGCTTTTTGTGTACAAGGTTTATAGATCATTAAGTGGACTTTTGTTTTTTCTAACTAAAAAAATATTTTTTATTTTAATCTGTGTTAGAAACAGGAGGGATATTTTAGTGTGGGTCAACATCAGGAACATCTCGGCATTTGCTCACTGCTGAGAGAAAACCACGTGAAACTCCTCAGAAGAACCGAACCTTTTTCTAGTGGAATTCCGTTTTTTCGATTGTAAGTGTTGAGTCACAAGAAGGCGACAGCTGCTATCCATTTTCTTCACGACTCATCTATCAATCACCCATCAAGTTCATTATGATCCGTAAATGTACCTATCCGTCACCCCCGGTTTGTACAAGATGGAAACATGCACCCTCGTATTTACGTCGCAATCACGTGAATTGTAGTCAACTCCGTTAATTATATTGAAAACAAAATCTCGTGAATAAGATACAAGGTTCAAAAGCATATCCCTAGCCGAGAAATCTAATCTTGGTGATTAAACAGGAACTTTGGAAGAATCAAAACTTCCCTCCGGATCTGAGTTCGCTGAGCAGTGTGAGGTCTTGCACAGCCGGCCCTGTTCCGGACTCAGAACACGGGCACTTTGTCAGAATTAACAGTCATTTATCATAGCAGCAGTTTCCCTCAAATTGAATTACTCGGAAACTTTTGCAATTGGGTTTTCACACATAATTGATCTGCGGGGATCGGATATGGGGCAACGTTATTTATACCCATAAAAGCAACGTTACAACGGAACCAGATTGAAAAAATATATTCTTATTTTATTTATATTTAATCGTCTACCGATATGCAGATATTGCGAAAATTCATAAAACATTATAACTGTACCATAATGAACGATAAAAAATGGCATAAAATTAAAAAAACAAATTTAAACTAAAGTCATAAGAGGGCAACAGGTTGTTGCCGAAACTAGTTGGTTGTTAATAAAATGTGAGTAGATAGAAAAACAAAGTCTTTTTATTTCTCAAAATAATATAAACTATATTTACTACTTTTTTTGACATCTCATCATAGATGAAAAATAATATTAAAGAAGGCCGGGTCAGGAGTCGTAATAATCGTCGGGTATGTATGAGGAGATGCATGAATGTAGAAGAGGCAAAGAATGTTTGCAAAGACAGAGTGGTGTGGCGTTCGATTCTCTCTGCCTACCCCTGCGGGGAAGCGGCGTGATGGTTAGTTAGTTAGTTAGTTAGAGTATTTAAAGGGCTTGATAAGTAAAAACTGTACACACATATATCATTCACTATTCTATTCATGATTGAAAACAACATAACTAAAAATTTTGGAACTCCTACATTGTATTTCGTCAAAACAAGAAAAAAAATAAATTCATTCTAAGTGGGGAAAACTCAGATTTGTAAACACTCAAAATATTTAACTACGTTTAACAAAGTTTGAAGACAGAGCCTTTGCAGTGGAGCTCTGTTTCTAGGAATTGTTTGCCTCACATTATAGAATAATCCAGAATTCAAACTAGTGACGATCATAACTGAAGACTCTTCGTAGTGGAATTCATATTCTTTACAATTTAAAAATCTTTTAATTCAAATGTGTGGAGGTCTTCATCAAAACATAACATTTCCATTATAAATGATTTTAAGTAATCAGGAATTCTAACTTGTAAAATTGTTGCGTTTTGGTGCAATTTAATGATTTCATATTGTTTTAATAGAGAATTGGTCTCGTTTTGTCGTAACTTTAATTAAGATTTCGATAGCATACAGTAAACAGAACAATTTTTAATTTCAATAAGCTTTGTGCAATATTGATAATGCCTCAATATAAGTATAAAAAATGTACAGTTTCACTATTAAAGTCAAGTGAAACTATAGAGATAATTTTATCCCATTATATTTCTGAAATCAAATCTATTTTGAGAATAATATGGAATTAAAATAAATAAACGATAAATTGACCGAGTTACTAGCTTATTACAAATGATTAAAATATCTTTTTATAAAAGCATCATATTAATGAAGTGGTTAGATAAAAAATTCCACCCTTTTTAAACGCCATATTATATTTAAAAAGTTTTTTCTTCTCACAAATCAAACCTATCAATCAACACGTTTTCTTCGCGATAACAAATAAAGCTTTCAAGCAAATTTATGAAATATCGTGTTTTCAAAACATAAAAGCGCCAAACAGTGAAGCTTAAAACATATTTACTCAACTAGCTTTGATTTTGAAATTGGTTGGTTAGCCAAAAACCGCGAGTAAGTTTTTACTTACATAAAACATGAAAGTACTTTTACATGTTTGTATAACAAACATAAAGTTAATAGGTACGTTTACCGTAAATTAAACAGACTTATAACGTTTTCCAGTTCAAAACTATATTTTAAGGATCACAGTATACGTTATACCATACAACGTGTTTGTAAGCTAAATGCATTAGTTGGGGTCGAATAATTACTACGACCATAAAAATAAACGTATTTTCTGTAATTGGAGCATTTAACATACAATTTTTAACATATTCTTCAGCAGTAAAGAGTTGCAGCCACTATTGACAAAGGTGTATATTATGTGCGCAATAAAAGTAATTTATTGGTAAACATTGAAAAATCGAATGTTATGGTGTTAGAAAGAAATTAATATAATTCAGGGTGTGCATCAGTCGTTTTTGAAATTTTAGAACATGTCATAGAGAATTTTTTCTAGAAATGGAAAGATAAATGATAATATAGAAAAGAAAATGAGCGTTGGGAACAGGGTGAATGATAAACAGACTGTTTTTTACCAGTGAAAAGAGAAATATTTGTGTTTTTGATATTTACAAAAATTTCACACAACGTATTTTTGTGACCCTGAGCGGCTTACTATTACAAATAGGTATCAATTTGTAGTAGAGTGGGCTCGAACCGAGTAACTCCAACTCGAGAGTCCGTAACACTAACCACGGGACCATAACCCGACACGTTTTATAAAAATTAAACATTTGTAAAAGACTAATTTTAACTATCACATACTAATATAAAAGTTTCTGCTCAGTAAAAAGCTTCTTTTCATCTCACCAATAGATGTCCTTAGTGAAGCTATAATGATTCAAGAACAAGGTTTCTTAATTGGTTCATATATATAAAACTTCCAAGAATTTGAGTAGTGTGGTGGTCAATAATGGGTAGAATTGGTGAATATTACACGTGTGTAAAGTGGTATTTTAAACCAGCCTATGACAATGGTCATAGGCTGGTTTAAAAGACCACTTTAAATGTAAATGACCCCTTGAATGCCCAGACCTCCATATTACTCTTCATCTTTGATGATATGTAAAAAAATAATGTTATGAATGTAAATAATACTAGTTTAAAGATTTACATGTATTCTCTTCAACGGGTGAAAATTACATGCGGTTTTTACACGTTCTCTTAATTTCATTAACACATTTAAATCATCATGCTGTTCCGCAAAATTCATGGTGAATTAATAAATAATGAAATCAGTAATAGCAAACAAAAACTTAACTGTAGAAATCAACGAAATCTTAGTGTCAACCCTTATTTTAAACACACGTGATATTACGCTAAGAATTATGATAATTTAGGGTACGATAACAAATCAAAGACAAGGGATGTATCAAGACCTGTATATAAAAATAATCGTTAACAAATTTTATAGAAAAGGCTTAAAAGGGGTTTAAAAAAACGGTGATGAATAATTGATAACTTTTTTTACAACGTTTCTCTATTTTACATGAATGCGAAATAAATAACTCCGTGTTTACAGTGTGCTAGAGTTTGTTTTGATGTTAATTGTAGAGTAATATCGTTGTCCTGAACCAGCTCGTGTCAGATAACATCTACTCGTAACTAACTTCATGTTTGATGGAAACGTTGACATATGAATGTGACAGGGGTGGTTATTTGGAACCGGATTTAACAACCGACATTTACATTGAGTTAACTACCGCTCAACTAGAATAGCACAAGTGATAGATAATAATAATTAATAAAATACGTATAATTAATAGCGCTATTTTGTACGACACATTTACATATTTATAAATAGAGTAAAACTAAAAAAATTGTATTCATAAATTAAGAATCTCATGTACGATTATAGAAACATATATTATATCTATATTAATTCATAAAATATCATAATTTGCACGTACTGCGGAATCGTTTTTGCGAAAGGATTGTTTAAGTAAGGAGAGGGTGTAAATTTTGATCAAAAACCTATAAGGCAAATACTTTTCAAACATTTACCAACGCACAGTCACCTTACAATGTTCAATGTTCCTGTTAGTGCATAACAGGGTATATTTTCCTTTGAGGATACTTGGCATTGTTGGTTCCAATAATAATAATAATAAAACAATGGAATGAATCAATATAGAGTCGACATTGATTATTTATTTACAAGTAGTCTAGAAATACCGGAATGACGAAGGAGGTGTCATTTGTTGCTGCAAACCAATCCACAAGATTGAGACCGCAGAGAGTTAGTCTTTACAGATTTTTTTACAGAAGTCACCGTAACATAAATTATGTTTTAGTCTCACAGGCTAGTACGAGTATTGATATGCACCCTCAAGTTCCACACTCACTACTGCAATTTTCTTTTCCTATCTTTTCTCAGGTCAATCGGCGGTATGTAAGAGGAGCTTCACGAATGCTTACAAAAACAGTGGTGTAGCTATTCTCTCAGCCTACCCCTTCGGAGAAGCGGCGTGATGGTTAGCAACAAATTCCTTTTAATATCTGATTTGTACACGTTTGTTGTTCTTTTCCAGAATGTAAGATACATAACATACTTGTTAAAAAAATGGAAGCCGAACAGTCAATATGAAATTGAAAATATATGTATGTATTTAATTGAAAAAAAATCCGTTACGGTTTTTCGCTTTTTTGCGGAAATTGGAGGATTTTTTTATTATTATTATTATATTATTCTTTCCCCGAGCACGACCCTACAAGGAAGAAATTGTCATATGCGATCGGAAGGCGAACGGAAGTATACGGCCATAAGGAGTAAAGTGTAACAGATTTCTGAACTCGTGTTTTTCTTGTGAAATCGTGCTATTTCAGATTTTTTCGTTTTTACCCGCCGAAATTTCAGCTAAGCCGTTACGTCATCCATTCCCTACACCTGGTGCAGAAAAGAGTGCCAACCGTCTTATTCCGAGCGAAAATGTTAGATACGCATTCATATAATTTAATATTTATTTATTGAAAATTAACTCCGTGACTTTGTAAGGTGAAAATTGTATCTTAGATTATGTTGGTATAATCAATAAAAAATTGACATCTCAAAAAAGAAGAAAAAGGACCGGTCATAAAATGGTTAAGTGATAACTTTACACACATGTTACGTTCACCATTCTACCCACGATTGACAACCACACTATCGAATTATCGAAGTTGAAGATATATGATCCATGTGAAGTGTAATTTATGACGATTCGTTTAAACTGCATTTTTAATATATTTTTTTATCAGTATTCAATATTGTGGTAAAGTACGTAAGCCTAGAAATATCATATGGTGTATTTTGTACAAAGTATAATGAAAAAAATGTTTTTAAAAACATGACTTAAATGATTAAAAGAAATAACAGTTAACTAAATGTAATTATCGAACCATATCCGCTCCCTAGGTGGAGCATATGGAGTCCACAAACTGTCTCCATGCTTTTCTGTCGGCTTCCAGCTCCCTTGCATCTTCCCAAGTCAGATCCGCGTCCCGAAGTTCTGACGAAAGCTGCCGACGAATTGTCAGCAGTGATCGTCCTGGGCGACGTGAACCTGATGCCTTGTAAAAGAGGCAAGCTTGATTAAGGCTATCAGGAGGCATGCGGAGTATATGGCCAAGCCAACTGAATTGCCTTTTCTTGACGACAGTTGTGACCAAGATTTGCTGCGTCCTATGCCTTATCTCTTCATTCCTCACAAAGTCAAACCACCGCACGCCTAAAATTCTCCGCAGACAACTATGATCAAAGCTTAGTACACGGCTGCTCTGGGCCCATAATAATTTAAGCCATGTTTCACAGCCGTATAAGAGAACAGGATCGAAGAGAACAGGATGCAAGCATCGTATAGGCGGAATTAGGTCTTCATCGAGTAGTACTAAAAGTAAAGCGAAGTAAAACTAAAGACAAACATATTGGTACAAATGAAGTTTATTCATCTGACAACGTTGCAAAAATAACTGTAAATTGTGCTAAGCCCTTAAGGTGATTTTTTTTTTAAAATCGGCTCTACAGATTTTTATTTTATCTTTTAAAAAGACCCTCGTTACTAAAGCGATATTACCCGTCCATCAGAATACGACGGTAAGGGGTTACAAAGTACCTATTCCGACATTCTATTTCATATAACCGATTATTTTGTATGAACTGATCGATTCTTTTCTATATTCCGAAACGCGACCAGACGTGGCAATTGACGTTATAAAGGAATGTCGCTGTGTTAATAATACATGAATTTCCAGTAAACTGTCGCTCTCGAACTGTTTTATACAGGAATAAGGAAATCAGCATCGAACGATAGAGGAATAAAATTATATAGTTGTAACACTTGTTACAAACAGTAATACTTGTATTTTACGCTAACATCATTTTAATCATAAAATATATATAGAACTCAGATATTTTATTGGAAAATAGATTTCATATGTAAGGGAAAATAACCATCATTGGACCAGTAAAAGTGCTACGATTGTGCCGTTGAGATATTTCAATAAAAAACTAATTTATTTGAAATCAGTGATAAATTTTTTTCGGTAATATTCCATCTTACAATGGATAGACAACCGCTTTTAAAAGCTTAATTCTAGCAGTAGAATAATATTTATCTTCCTTATGATCCTAGAAATACACCGTGTATTCCATGTAATTTCAATGACGTTCATTACTTACTATAATTTTATGTAATATTATACATTACTTTTTATGTTATTTATTGTTTCAACATTAACTTTGTGGTAAGACACTTTTAAATTATAAATGAAAAATAAATATATATTTTACTTAATTTATTGTCTCTGTATTCACTTTGTGGCAAGACATTATAAAATTGCAAATGAGAATACTCGTTTTCTACCACTTGAATTATATTTATTTTAACGATTTGTTTTGGAAGCTACAGATGCTTTCATCTTTGGGTCTTAATATAAACTAAAACATAAATAATTTTATATACTGTAAAATTATTATATTAACCCCCCCCCCCCTCCTCTCTTACAGTGCAGATAATTATTAATGCTTTAGTTTATATTCAGACCCGAAGATGAAAGCGTCTGCAGGTTCCGAAACTAGTCGTTCAAATAAATATAACTCAAGTGGTAAGAAACAAGTGTTTTCATTTACAATATACTTTTATTTTACTACTAGAGTATTTTATTGTTATAAATAGTTTTAGAAGCATCTGTAGCTTCCAAAACTATACGTAAGAATATAATACTCAGGTGGTAAAAAAAAACATGTATTTTATTTGTAATTCATTACGTTTTAAATGTACGCGTGATATAAATAATCCTGTATGAGTACAACAATTCTCATATTTCACTGTGGACGAATTTCATGTCTAATTAAAATCTCCACCCTTGAAATGCAGGCTATATGCTTGATTCTAGATATGAAGTCGTATGCGATATTCTATTTTTTAATTTCACGGCATACGTGTATTGATATTTCGAGCACGAATTTTAGGGGTGAGTTTTGTTTTGCCGTTCCACCCTAATCCTTTCTTGTGTTCCGACTAGTGTGACACGTGGTATGAACAAAAAGCACTAACAAAAAGTTACCCTGATTTTCGGGTATAAATGTGCGATAAAAAATCGAGACGTGGTCGGTTTGTGTTATTTGAATTTACGTAACCTGCAAATATGTATGTACATTTAGTGTACTTTTTTTTATATTTCGTAAAATAAAATTTTGAAATTGATAAATGATAATATCCCTTATCTATAATTTGGTAGACAGCGAGTTATATCGTACAAGCTAACGAAAATACTCATTTCATATATGAGTAATTTGTTCTGCTATGACGATGAATAACTAACTAACCATCACGACGCTTCCCCGTGAGGGTAAGCAGAGAGAATAGAAAGCCACACTAATATGTCATTGCACTCAATCTTAGCTTCTTCCACATTCATACATCTTCTCATACATTCACCGACTCCTGACCTGACGTGAAAATTTTCCTCGGTCTTCCTCGGTCTTCCTCTGCTTCTATTGCCAATCATGTGCGCTTTACAGATTTGTTTAATCTCATCGAATGAGTGAAGAAATTATAGTTTTCGCACTCATTCGGTGCACATTTAATTTCAATTCAATTAAATTTTATTCAATTCAATTCCAAACCATCTCAACTATTAAATGATGATAAATGTTTTATTATTATTTTAATATATTAACAATTCTAACTTTTTTTACAAAAATGTAGGTAAGGTTAGTGTATGACCACTCTCTTTTAGTGTGATTTTTTAGTGTGCATTTTGTATGTGATTTTCGAGTGCATGTTAGATCTCGACGCTTAGTGCATGTTGTTCTGCAATCCTTAGTACATACTCTAAATTTAGAAATATGCGTTGAGATCGTTTTGACATGTGAATAGAAAGAGTAAAGAAAGAAAGTAAAACTTATTTGTGGTGGTAATGTAGTTGGTAATAGAAGCAGAGAAAGACCGAGGAAAAATTGGCATGATAAATATTTCAAATACTTGATCATGGTCAGATCAGTTGTTGAAATAATTTCCGAGTATGTTTGAAGAGGCATGAATGTAGAACAGGCGAAAATTGTTTACAAAGACAGATTGGTGTGGCATTCTATTCTCTCTGCCTACCCTTGCGAAGACGCGGCGTGATGGTTAGCTAGTTTTTTTTTTAATCAAGTAATTCTTCTGTCCAATAACTGAATAAGTAATTTAAAGAATAATAATAAAACCCTTATCCACACCCTAATGGTGCATAGGGCACTATGTCATATAAACGCAGTGTTATCTTGATCGTTAACACATGAAGGAAAGGCGATCAGCCCTCCGCTTCAGGTACCAGTCCAGGATAATATTGAATAAATATTACAGTGAAAAAATCACTAATATTTGTTTTACCCCCCCTGGGAATCGAACCCGGGACCTCCAGCGTGTTGAATATTACACTACGGAGGCGGACAAATTTATAGAAAGATAGTATTATTTTTAGAACCGCCGGAAAAGTGTTATAACCTTGAATGAAAACATCCAAATACCACAATAACCAAACCTTGAAATTAATGAAAACTTGTTTCTTTGGAAGATTTATGATAGACGGTAATACGCATTTTCAAACAAAATGTTTAATATCTAGCCTCAATTTTCCACCCTAAGCTCCACACATATATTGTGGCCAAAAATGAGCTTTTATTCGGTAAATTATAATTTATACGTGGCAATTTCACCCGATAATATAATTGGCAAACAATATTAGCGAGTTCAATGTGTATTATTACGAAGTAATGAATTCACGACCTGTATGGCAGTTTAAGAAGCAAACATTTCAACTTCTCAGTCGATAAGTAATTTACTGAAAACAATGAAATCAATTAGGTTCATAATACAAGTTCGTCTATTGGTGTGGTAGGGTGGTTAGAATCCAGGTGTTAGAAATGAGGTTAGATTATAAACATATCGCTCACTCCTTTCAAGAACGTCATAAATCAAAAAACTTGATTTCTCAGGAGAACGTTTTTAAAGTTTAAAAATATAATACAATGTATTAAAAATAAATATCAAGACACTTATTGAACTTTTTACTATGCAACAGATCTTTTTAGGTGAAACCTGAAGGTTTTTTCTCCATTTGAAAAATATTTAGTTTATTTAAAAAAATAATTAAACAATAACTTTTCTACAAAATGCAAAAATAAACTTTCTTACCTGTAGCGGGTAAATATTAAGTTAAAAATATGCCGCTTTTGCCGGGATATAGTACATTTTATGGGCATTCCGAAAATATGTACAACTGAAAATTGACGATTTTTTATTTATGACGTTCTTGAAAGGAGTGAGCGATATGGGTTTTGCCATATAATTATGTTTTTTTTCTGGAATGTTTTCCGCAGATACTTTGTGGCACATTTTATAAAGATATTTTTTTTCTTCTTAAATATTCAAAAACAGTCTAAAACCGCATTTATGTCTGTCGTGATTTATTTGTATCTTCTTCTAACCCTTATAAGCATCCAATAGTGCATAGAGTACTGCATCTTATTAAAACAGTGTTATCTTAAAAGTTACTTACATGAAGGTAAAGTGATAATTTCTGTGCTTCAGTCAAATATTTGTATATGATCATACATACTTATGGATATGATCCGTCTCATGACGTTTCATGATTGAGTTCACAACTGCCATTTATGATTTGATTTAGAAAGCTTTTATTTAGCCCTGTAAATGCTTTTACTTCCATATTCTTCCTTATCTATGTAGAAACGTTAAAAATGTAACTTTTAGTCACAACATTTTGAGTGTGTCCAAATACTTGTTCACAAATCTGGATTATCTACAATTATAGGAGTTATTTTTCATATAATTTTTTGACATCTCAACATAGATTATAAATATTATATTATAAAAAGAGTTTCCGCTTAATAAAAAAGCTTTTTCACCTCACCAATAGATGTCTCTAGTGAAAATTCTAGTGATTCAATTACAATGTTTCAAAATTGGATTATATGTAAAAAAACTTCTAGGAATTTGAGTAGTGTGGTTGTCAATCATGGGTAGAATTGATGAATGTAACACTGTATAAAGTGATCACTTAAACCAGCCCATGACCGTTGTAAGCCCTGTAAATGCCCATACTTCCATATTCTGTTTCATCTTTATTGAGATGACAAAAAAAATCATTTGTTTTTTTCAAAATTATTAATAAGAAAATATTCACTACTTGCTTGAAGACGGTATACTCATGCAAGCTTCAGTGGACACGAAAAAGTATTTTCCGAGTGTTATTTCTCAGAGAATTTGGGCCGGGAGCATATGGCGGTGAAATTTATCAATATCAGGGTCAGTTGGCACGTGACTCAAATGACCCAAGTACATTAAACTTTTCGCATAAAAGGGATATAGGCATTTAATAGCCGTGAAACCTTTCTTGGGACATTTGTCAATGCAGCTGCTAAACCGATCTTTTCATTGGACAGTGAGTTATTGGAACTGAATTAATAAATATTGCTTTCACACCCATTTTCACATCTGGAAATTTCTAACTCTGATACAAACTCAAATTTTTCAATATTTTGAGTGTGGTCAAATTTTTGTTTACAAATACAGGTCTGTTCACTGTTATTTGTCTATGGATAGAACCAGATTTGTAATCAAAGATTTGGGCACACTCATATATATTTTAAATAAAAAAACTGGAAAAAAAAAATTGAGAATATTGTTCACAGGCGTCTCCAAGTATGTAAAATGATTCGCGAAGAATCTCACATAAATTATTATTTTTTTTACAAAAATGTTAATAATATTAGTAAATAACCACTTACCGAGATTTTTATGTCTACCGATAGACATAATAATCTCGGTGAGTATTTAATACTACCCTTTAACTAATATTTTTAGCATTTTCGTAAAAAAAATTAGTTAAATTGACTTACCACAAAGTAAATGCTTTAAATATTAATAATATTGAGAATTATCTCACATACATGAGTTTTATGATTGTCTCTGCTAAATAAAATAATCAAGTTCGACTCAACTATATATGGTTCCGAGAACTCGCGTGTGAAAGGATGTGTCACTTATAGGATATTACATGTATAAGTGTTTTGAGCAGTGCAATTATTAATATTGGCTAGAGTAGTGAATGTTTTACGAAAATAAAATTCTCACTTTTACCAGCCTATGAGAGAATGTAAACTGAAAGTTATAATATATATTCATATACTAAAGGTATATTCTTCATAATTTCAGCATAACAGTGCCCTGACAAAAAGTCTAGGTTATGGTGGCTTAAATGTCAGTAGAAGCAAAGAATACTGGCTTCAATCCATTAAATATTTTATTATAATTTTACTAACACTGTCCTCGACAAACGTCTACGTTCATATTTATATCCACTTTCAATGAAAATTGGTTTTAATTTCTGTACAGCTCATTTAAATTTATTTTAATTATTGCATGAATTTTCATTTTAACTTATTTATCAAACTGACACCTACATTCAATTAGAAATATTCAAATTAGAGTGATGCGAAAGATATCCGTGTCAACGTTGAAGGTTCCGGTCAACTTTACACCAATTTCCCTCGGCCGTTTTCCACAAATTTACATACAATTTAGTTGGTGGCTTTCCTTTGAAGTGTGAACGGCAGCTTTTACAGCTATTTCAACTCCAAAATCGGCTGTTTCGTGCGGAAAAACCCGCAAGGGCTCTCAAGCGGGATTTCCATTTTTAATGCGTACAAAAACACGATGCTGGGAAAAACTACAAAATGTTGCTAGTATTATGTAGTTTTTAAAAATAAAAATATCCAATTTTATCCAATAATATGGCCTTCATACTTCAATTGCTCTTATCATCAAAATTATTATTGAATAGCTGTATCCACGTGTTGGTGTGGCTAAGTCTAGTTAAATAGAAAAAACACACATTTTTCATTTGCTTAATATCAAATTAATAATAATAATAATAAAATTGGATAACTTATATAGCGCCATTTTCGTAAAAAAATACCTCAAGGGCGCTTCACTGTGAATGAATTGGGGAAAATATTATGGTGGAAATGATTTAGCAAACAAATGTGTTTTTAGTCTTTTTCTAAAGATCATCTCACTCTCACTATTTCTAACCATTGGTGGAAGAGCATTCCACGCCGTCGGTCCTGCAACAGCAAAGGCACGCTCGCCAAATTTAGTGCGTTGGTTGCGAGCTGGTAAGATAACTCTGCCCATTGCAGATGTTGTAGCCGATCGAAGCGTGAGACGTCTATCAACCAATTCATCTGGAATACACAGCTCCTTAAGATACTCTGGAGCCATATTGTGTATTGATTTATACATGAGTAGGCAGAGTTTATACTCAACCCTTTCGGGAAAGCGTAACCAGTGGAGTTTGTGAAGTAGTGGGGTGATGTGACTGAATTTAGAAATTCCAAAAATTAGTCTCGCTGCTGCGTTTAACACTGATTGCAGTCGAGTCATTTTATTGTTTGGTAGACCCGTGTATATACCGTTACAATAATCTACACTCGATATTACAAACGCATTTATTAATTGACGGGCAGCATCAACTGGCAGATTCTTGCGAATGCTTTTAATTTGCCTTAGCTGATAAAAACATGTACTTGTTGTTTTGCTAATTTGATTGTAGTCTTACAATATTTTATCAGTCATTAAGAATGCAATGTTTTCGTTGCTTAAATATTAATTAACAAAAAAAATACTTCATAAAAATTAAATACACCTTTTTAAACGTACTGTCCATTTTAAAAGACGACGTTTTAAACCGTATTTATATTTACATAAAATATACCCTGACGCCAAAGACTTGTAAACAAAGTTTTACGAGTTAGAATATGGACCCGCAATATCTTTTGTCTTATCTACTATTCCTCTTCTTTTAATTAACTGTTGATTATTATTTACATAATTACATAATTTTTTTTACACAGTGTATTTTTATAAATTTCATTTTCAAAGATTTACAAAAAAATGTTTAAAATAGAATATTTTATTTACAAATATTGTTTTAAATACATAACCTAGCATTAACTTTGTTAAATATTTTAATGTTTTGGTAACTTAACCATTTAAAAGATGTCATTGTAAATAAAAGCGCATAATGAGAACGAAAGGAAATCCGTAAGCACACGATTGTGTTAGGAGGGATTTATTTTATTTAAAGTGGAATTCGTTTCCAGCGTCACACGTGAGCTCACAAAATGAATTCCAAGCGAGTTTCAAACTACTAAGCTAGTATCGTAGAGTAAAGCTTATTATTATTTGTTTCTGCCTTCCCTTCAGTGCTATAAAGAGCTTCTACGTACTTTAAATACTATTATAACTACGAACAATTGTGTTTTTATCTGAATTTTAGTTGTACTTTAAAATCTTTTTTGGAAACACTACCGTCGTACTTAAAACCGATTGTAAAAAAGCATTTTCTGTTGAAAATCTAAAGTACACATCTACGAGCGTAAAAAGGCCTAAATTCGTTACGGCAAGCGTTCTGCAAAAGGATTTAAAGATTGTTTGCCACTTACATTGATGTTATTAACGAGTACTTTTGCCTAGAACATTTTCTAAAAAATACTAGAAATCATAATTATTTTTCGTGTTTTTACTTAATGTTATTTGTATTTTGCTGATATTTTGTGGCACATTTAAAAAAATCAAATACATACCTGCTGAAGAAAGGCAAGGTATTTTCCGAAGCTGATTGGAATAAAAGTACAAAAAAAGAAGTTTTGTATTTTGTTCATTTCATAAAATTAAAATAACTTAAGAAGTAAATAAATTCAAACTTTAGTATAGGCTTAAAAATTAGCTTAAGTTATTAACATTTAAAGCGGTATCATGTAAACTGTAGATGGGAAAAAATTGGCGTTAAAATTTTTCTTTTTTACCACTTTTCGCATCTCCTGGTGCATAGGCCACTGCGTCATATCAACAAATTGTTTTCCTAATAATTAATCACATGAAAGCAAGATTACCAGTCTTTGGCACCAGCTCAGGATGATTTTAATATTGGTGTAAACGGGCGTAAAAAATATCAAATCCTTCATACAATAACGATCAAATTAACATCTTCATTTTGAGGCTATGCTCTATGTACTATTCAGTACAGGTGAAAGTCAGTGGTAGTTGTTGAAATATATTGATGTAAAAACAATAAAAAATATTAAGCAAACGTAAATATATAACAATCATTAATAAAGAAATATTGAATATACTCGTAATATACTTTTATGATCCCAGAACTAACAATCAAAATTACAAGAAAATATGGTCTTATAAATAATAGGGGTCTTATAAATATACTCCCAGTGCAGGATGCTACTAATATCTTTATCGGGCAGAACTGAGATTGAAGAGTTACTTGAAAAGTCGAAAAAACTTTTCAATCACTGACATAATCAAGCGAGTACCTGAAACGCACTATAAGACATGACCTGTGTAATTTTTTTCAAAACCATCTATTTTTTTATAAGAAGGGAGATAGGGAGATAGAAGTCTAAGGATTCCAGGGTTTATGACCTACTTCAAACGAAAGCTCAGACTTCCATCTATGTGTAAAAAAAATAGATCCTTCATCTTAGTTGAGATACCTGTAACATATTTGTATATCATCCATAGGGTGAAAAATGTTTCGCCTGATAAAAGCAAATAATATTTTTTTAAAAAATGATTTTCCCATATATATCTATTGAATCGTATGGATAATGTGGCGTTTTAATTTTTTTTTATGAACTAATAAAAAAAAGTAAATAAACAAAAATTTAAAAAATTCTATAATTAATACAAATTATCGATCGATGTCTAATGGATGATTCCAATTTAAATGAATCCAAAAAAATATTTCCATTGAATAAAAGGATATCATTTAAACCCGCTGCTTTTGCCAATATAACTCAGGTATTGGCTGACAGAATTGGAATTGGCTGGAGTATTTACAATCTCCATACAATTATATGGAGAAATAAAAAGTGCGGGGCCAATTGATATGCGATAAAACTTTCCATCTTCTTTTTTTTTAACATTGAAATAACGGCATGTCCATTTAAAAATATAAGTATATTGTATTTTATTTTCTACATCAGTTAAAGTTTCTTGTTCATATTTTTTGCTTAGTGAAAGGGAACAGTGAATACTTAAAGAATACATTTTAAATTTACGGATTTAACAACACTATTATCGTACAAATAACTACAAATAAATATCCAAAATAGTTATTCAGTATTTTATTTGGTATTACTGCTGAAAAATAAACATTAATAAAGATTGATAAAGATATATATATATATATATATATATATATATATATATATATATATATATATATATATATATATATATATATATATATATATATATATATATATATATATATATATATATATATATATATATATATATTTATATAAATATATATATATATATATATATATATATATATATATATATAAATAAATATATGTATATATATATATATATATATATATATATATATATATATATATATATATATATATATATATATATATATATATATATATATATATATATATATATATATATATATATATATATATATATATATATATATATATATATATATATATATATATATATATATATATATATATATATATATATATATATATATATATATATATATATATATATATATATTAGAACCAATTTCGAAACATTTTGCTTGAATCACTAGAACTTTACTAGAGACATCTATTGAACTGATTTCTTTTTAAAAATTTGATAATAAAATTTACTGAGATAAGAATATGGTAGCTTAGTATTTACTATGTTTAAGACTGCTATTGGCACGTTTAAGTAATCATTTCATACATTTGGGAACATTCACTTTTGCATGATTGTATAGATGCGTCACGTGACATCATACTTTCAGTACGAATTTTCATTTGCGACATCTATATTGCAAAATTGTAAGTTGGTCAGAACGTTTTCTTTTAGCCTGTGGAATTTTGACAATTTACAAACCTGTTTATACACAGGCTTCCATATTTCCATCTCAACAACATTCTTCACTTCTGTTGAGAAATTAATAAAAATCATGATATAAACCTCTGAAAAATGGGCTCAACTATGAGATTGCTTACAAAGATTAGCACATACTTAAATATTATCAAAAAATCAGCTTATCTTGAAAATTCTAATTTAAAATAAAAACTGTAAAATCATTAGCCATTTTGAATATCGAAATCTAGCTAAAAATGTTACTCAGCGTTAAACTTTTCATTGAAACTTTCTGTAGAGCTTTTCTTCTTGAAAACATGTCACAAAAGATTTTTCGGAGAGCTTTCAGTTGAGGCGCCTTCAGAAATCAATGCGAATCATTTCAAAAAGTTTGGGCGATCTGAAAATAATTATTTCATCCCGGGGTGACTGAAAGCAGCGCTCTTATTACCAACATTAATGAGTTATTGTGACACACAATAGCGTGATAAGGCATGCCCGAGAAAACTTTATTCAAGCAGGGCTGACACAAACTCAGTAAATCAAGCCTGCAATAATTATGTTAAAGTGAATTTTTCACATTAAAAAAAAATCTTTAACATATTAGTATGTAGATTGCTATAAACTGAATGTGAAAAAGGATTCCATAGTTTCAACATATTAATAGATTCATGGTTAAATACATGGTGTAAAAAAATCTAAAAAAGTTTTTATTTATTAAACATAAGTCACGTTCTCTGATTCTTGTTTTGAATTATCCTCTTAATAAATTTTCCCTTAAATAGATACAACGTTACGCGTGTGTTAAGTGGTCACTTAAACCAGCCTATGACGATACAAATGTATGACTTCCATATTCTTCATCATCTTTGATGAGATGTCAAAAAATAAATGAAAATAACTCCTATGATAATCCAGATTTTGTGAACAAGTATTTGGATACACTCAAAATGTTGAGTTGTGTTAACATTATTAAATTCAAAAAGTGATATTATACAAGCTTATACAATATTATACAGTCATCATGTTGTTCCACAAACTGGTAACCCTATTGAGTTTTTCTAGTAACTTAGAACATGGGTTAGTATTCCCTTAACCTTATTGTTAGTGTGATCAATAGGGGAGACATGGATTTTATTGTGTTGAGACATGGATTTTATTGTGTTGAGACACGTACACATGGATTTGAACCAAATTCGTCACCCATCTATGTGGCACTAATATAAGATATATATATAAGATGGAACTATATAAAAAAACAAAACCGAGAAATTACTATATGCCAAGTCCACCCACTTAGCCTTCAAATGCTTTGCAGTCGTTACAACGCCAAATAATTTCTGGAAACTATCTTTTAAAATTTTCATATCTCATATTTACATACATATTGACATCGTAAAACTTTTATTCACCAAATAACTTTGTTATTTTTGCATTTTAAGTTAACCAGCGAAAATTTCATGTAATTTTATATAACTCTTGATAATTTACTACATTTTTACATGAATTCACATTTTACTAAAAAAATAGATAATGGACGTTAAACGAGATTATTCTTAGCTTTTGAAGTATAAGACTAAAAAATCGGAGTCGAAAAAATATTGGTGAGTTATCATTAAAAATTTGCTCTATTGCTTACCTTTTATGTTTAATATTTCAACATGTGTTATGTATATTAAAAGCATTTTTTACTTTGTGGTATGGTTATAAATACTTTTCTTATCATTCATCTTTTACTTCGTGTAATACCACTTAAAAACGCTACTTCATTCCAATTATTCCATCATCAGGTCTACAATTGACATGAGATAAGATAGGAACATAAATAACGATAATATTCGGAGCTACTTGAAAAATGAATAGGAAATTTTAAGTGTAAAATTGTGCGTGTTATTACGTATTTATTTTTTTGACCTTTTTATGGCTTCATTTATTTCATTATATTGTATGTTTTCATATCACGATTGGTGCATTAAAAATATTGGTAAATCTTAACACAAACACTGTTCATGAGAAAAGTTCATACAGTTTAAAATAATATATCGTTTGCACGTTTTGTTCTTAGTTTTATCAACATTTATATTTTTATTAAAAAAAAGTGTTAATGTAACTCATTTTAAACATCGAGTAATTGTGATCGGGATCTGTTCTTTGGTTCATACAAAATTTATTTTTTTACTGCTCACTCTTGTTCAAAAATCAGGGTAGCATTAAGTTAATATGAGATTGAAATAACGCCCGAAAATCGAACTTGGGACCTAGGCAATCAAACTATAGAAGCGAACAAAAATATTATGTTAACAAGGAAAACAATTTAACTCACGATAACATATGTACCTACATACTAAAAAAAATGTGTTTAGAGTCATTTAATTTTTGAGTCCTTGAACCAACTTGTCTAGGTTTTAATTTTCATATGATTTGTAACAATGTTACAAATCATGTTAAAAATTGCAAAAATATTTTAAGATTAAAAAGCATATTGCACCAGTAAAAACTTACAGTATGAGTGCGGGTATGTCACCCCTTAAGCTGCAGACATTACTTATAGTCTCCTTGCCCTATCTAGTATTCATATCATCCCAAATTCTTTCACGAATGTCACCTATATTCCTTCAAATATGTATATTTGATTTGAAGCATGTAATTTACGATCAAGTTAACACTGCGTCTTTCCGATATAATGCCCTATATAATTTTTTATTATTGCCTTTTATTTGTTTATTTAAATTGCAATATGTGACTTCTTTTTTAACATTGCTTAAAAAATACTCAATATGGTATCGTTTTCCAAATCATATTATATTACCAGTTACCACGTTAATGGTATTAAATATAATAGTCAGTCTGATGATGTCGATTATAATGAAATCCGGTCGCTGGTAAAATAAAATTTATGTGGAAAAAACTGTAAATAATAGTTGTTATTTTATTCTATTATATTTTCATAAATTTACTGAATAAAATGATTTTTAGTCACACCCTGTATGTTTTATCGGTTGGCCAACTAAATTGAATACTTCTCATTACAAAATCTAATCCATAACTGTGTTCAAGTACAGTCACCCAACAATTATATTTACATCTATGTAGTATTGGCAGTGACAAATCAATGGGATTACATGCACAAATCCCTTCCATGGGTGCTCATGACAGGTGCTGTCAACTGTTTGTGTCTGCATTCACCTGAATCCCATTGTGTATTGTGCAGACCGCTGATTGACGTCCTCTGCGCACAGTTGTATGGCTTATTACTTAAGTGATTCAATTACTGTTATTGACTGGGTAATTTTCTTTGTTTTAATATGAAACTTCTAAGTGAAGCGATTCGAAAATGGATAGTTGGACGAAAGTGGATTGCAGAAAGTGATCGAAAGTAAAATTTCAAGGACACGTTACTTTTACTAAGCACATATTGTTACACGAGCGAGAAGTAAGATATAACGTAAAGAGGACATAAGGAGAAAGAGTGCTATGCATTCTGAAACCATGGCATAAGAGAGCTTTGTATTTACAACGCTACAAAGAGATATAATAAATTAGTGACACACATGCGCGCGTTATAGATGTATAGATCAAACGCTATATATAAAAAAGTTGAGGTACCACGCGTTATGTGAATACTATTTATCAACGTGTTTTTCCAAACTCAACGAATGACCAACTAAATTCGAAACTATATGTACTTTATTCTCATAATCTCCAAAATATCGAATCACGGGCATATATTTCACATTACAGTTACCACAAAACCATTACTATCAACATTTCCAATTGAAAAACCAATCAATGACATTGTAAATATTAAATAAATGGAATATTTTGTATGCAAATCATGTGTTGTATTTCTTTTGAGATGTTCTCTCTCTTTTTGTCTCTCTCTTTCACACAAAATCTCTCTCATTACTTTTCTAATTTATATATAGATATTTGAATAACTGAGTGATTTAAGATTAAGAATTAATTTAAAAAAATAAAAAATAAAAAAAATTATTTCTTAAGTTAGCTTATATTAAAACTAATATAAACTATTATATACATTTACATCATCTTTATATATTTACATTTCCTTACAGTAACTTAGACATTTATTTTTAAATTCTTTCAGACATTTTTCATTCTTCATACATTCAGGCATCTCATCATACATTTTTAAACCCTTATACATCAAGCAATTTTGCAACTCAGCTCTTTTCAATAATGGTAGTCTTATTTTATCCTTTTGTCTAGTAGCATATTCATGACAATTTTTGTTTAAGACAATTTATGCTGGAAATATGTTGTTTTTAATACGTTTAATTAATTTGTTTCATTTTAAAATGTAATGTTTTTTATTTCCGCTTTACCTTTAAAGTTCGCAAGTATTTATCTTTAAGGCAAACCAAACCGTCTAACTTGATGTAGCTGTTGTTTTGTAGGTATTTATAAATTTACAAGTGTTCCTGAACAACAACTGCAAACTTGAAGAAGGCTTTGACATTGTGTTGATTTATAGGCGAAGTTTGGAAGCAGAATTCATACCATTCCCTTGATCTGCAAACAGCGAAGGATTTGTGGCGAAACTTCAAGCTATTTGGTGTTGTAGGGTTAGTCAAAAACGTGTTTGCGAAGAAAAAATATTCAAACTGTTTTGGTGCGTGTCAATTTAAATTTATATGATAATCACCATTTCAAATTAAAAGTTGAAAGAAAGTACATTCTTTAATTAAAAGCTTAACTTGTTTATTTGTTAATTCATACATTGATATTTTAGATGTTCATTAATATTTTAAATTTTTACATTACATTAATAGTTTAAATGTAAATTGAGACAAAACATTAATCGTTTTTATACAAAAGAATATGGATATCTGAGCATCCCTGGGCTTAGGACCAAGCATTTGGTCGGGTTATCCTGAGACGTTTAAACTTCCATCTTTTTCCATATGAAAACTATTGTTGCCTCATCTTTAGCCGAAAAATCTTTGTAATTGATTAAACATCCGTATGGCAAATAATTAAGTGCTTGATAATAATAATAAAATTTGAAAAAAAATGACAACCGAAGACGGCTAAGTCCTCTAGATATTAGCGTCAAACATTTATTACAAAATATGATAGTTTTAACAAGGTAAGTTTAAGATAAAAAGGGTGGGGAAAGGCCTAATCTGTATTCTTTTTTGTATGAAGAGCAAAAATTAAAAAAAAAATTAAGAATTCACCCAGATTCTATTGAAATCATTGAATTTTATTTTCTGTTAATGGTATTATAAAACGAGTTAATGAATGTATTTTGTTTAAAAAAATACGGTTTTCAAATACATATAAGTACAATATGATTTAAAATAATAAGTTCGTAGGGGTATTTTGGCGAATAAATTAAGATTACTTAAGACAGCTTTGTGCGTTATCCACTTCTGGTTGGTGCGGAGCCACAAAATGGATCTTACTTCCGTAGTATGATTTATCTCTTCCACACTGCGGATCTATGGGCAGCTCCTCGGGGAATGGATTTCTGTTTCTTGTTCCGACCCTACAGTTCGGCCGCGGTAAGTCGAACAATCCTCCCGTGCGTTTGGTGAATTCTACTTCAAAGTGTTCTGGAAACATCCCCAAAGGCCAAACTTAGATAAGACAGGCGCGTTCCAGGTCAAAACTTCTAACTTTTCAACCTACCCTGAATATTAAACTGTATCAATGAATCAATAAAATTAACATTCAATACATTTCATTAAAAATAAATTGTGAATGATATATTTTTGTGCTTATTTATTTATTAATGGGTGTAACCAATTATCACTAATTAAATAAACAAGTCAATGTATATATATATATATATATATATATATATATATATATATATATATATATATATATATATATATATATATATATTATATATAAATGTTTATATATATATATATATATATATATATATATATATATATATATATATATATATATATATATATATTTACAGGTTAATCTTATTTCTCACGTATATAGGAACAAAGAAAGAGAATCTATTGTTGGTTAAATCAGTTTAAAAAAATTATGTTTCTTTATCAGAAATAAATACTCTAAGGAGCATATCTGGCAAGAGTCTTCCTCGTAGACTCTACGAGATAGAACAAGGAACACCAGGATAGGAGAAATATGCGAGATCAAAGATGTCATTAGGTGGGAATGCAATGAAGGAAACAATGGTGTGCTTAAGAAAGGAGAATGGAAACATCAAGATTCCTCCACATAGTACTGCACTGCCAACCCCAAGGTAGACGACTCCCGTGCAAACTGCCAAAGAGAGGAATTGACAGATGTGAATCAACATCTCAGGAGGCTTATCCCTTTTAAAAACATTGCAGGCCAAAAGGCCTACACCAAGCAGAAAAAGAATAAGAATATTATATTTTATTATTAGTTTACAGAGGAGTAAGAATTATTTTATAAATAAGAAACAAACAAAATTTTCGGCAATATTCGAGAACTTATTCCAAGGCTACACAAACTAGATAAGTTTACAAAAAACACTATTCAAACAGAATATATTTCTCATTTAAATGAGATATTAATTCTCATTGGGGTAAAGAGATTTCCATTATTCTTTGAAAGGTATTACAAAATTGTATTTCATGATCTTTATGTTTATTTTATGTTTTCGAATTGTAATAATTAATATTACTGTACGATATTTTAATTTGTTCAAATCACTTATTTTTCTGGACATATAGCTCAATAATATGTAGATTTAAATGTCATATTATATATTTATCTTGTGTTCCCTCCATATCGTTTATTTATGTAAAAAAAAAACAGATTAAATAATCCTCATGGCATGAGAAGTATTTAATTGTTTTTTTTTTAACATAAACGTAAATTAAAGAAAAAAAAATTTTTCTTAGTAAAGTTACCGTCTGTTTTTCTTTGTTATCGTAATGGTATTATAAGGAGTCAATTCTATAATCGAATGTGATTGGTTGCGTGCTTTTATTCAGATTATACAGGGTAAATATTGCATGCCAAACTTGGTTTAAAAATATTGGTAAGTTAAATATAAGGGATTATATAAAAACGAGAAAAAGTTTCATGACATGAATATAGGATAAAATACTATCACATTACAAGATTAAACCACGAACTTTGATAAAATCCTTGATTTTTATTGTCTTTTTCATCGTCTTGGTGTCTGCCTTGTCATGTGGTCTTCTAGAATGACATGAGCTTGGAGTTGAATTGCCATACATTCCTTCAAGTCCTTGGCTGAATTGAAGATATCGTTTGGTGAGATATGGTCAATTAAATAATTGGGCCTGTCCATCATGAAGATGACCGTTATTTTACTTGATTACCCTCAGTTGTTGTTACTACCGGTTTTAAAAGCATCTTATATTTGCAATAAAGGCGAAAGAATTTTGTTCATGCAGGTATTGGATAGTCTTTGGTACTGATTCATTCAGTCTAAGGAACGTATCCGTTTCTAACTGCACATTTAATGTATTTCTGCGCAAATTCAGAATACATCTTTCTTTTTTCCCTAGTGTTCATAATTCCGCTTCATACAATGCAATGAAGAACACAAGACATTTCCCTTTTTTTTTTGATAATGAAAATGGTATTTTCTGGCGTTTCTCATGTGTGTGATTATAATCCAGGATTCGGATCTCATATACTAATATAAGAGTTTCTGCTTAGTAAAAAGCTTCTTTACATCTCACCAATAGATGTCTCTAGTGAAGTTCTAGTGATTCAAGAACAAGGTTTCTAAATTGGTTAATATATATAGAACTTCCAAGAATTTGAGTAGTGTGGTTGTCAATAATGGGTAGAATTGGTGAATGTTACACGTGTGTAAAGTGATCACTTAAACCAGCCTATGACGGTCGTAAGCCCCGTAAATGCCCAGACTTCCATATTCTTCTTCATCTTTGATGAGATGTCAAAAAATAATACAAGACATTTCATTGAATGGTTTCCGTATTCCTTAGTGCAGTCCGATTTTTTCAACGTCTTCGTTAGACTATTCAATATTAATTTCGCCATTCTAATACGTCTTCAGATTTTTGCTTGCAGCTTCCGCTAAAAGAAATTATTGCATCCAAATAAATGAAATAGTTTTTTTTTTCTCTCAAAAAAACTCTTCATTGTCTGGTTCCGAATCAACGAAAAGAGACTACATTTTACTTTGATTATTTATGTTGGTACATAAATAAACAATGTGAAGTGTGGATGCCTCTAAGAAAAATAAATGAAGAGCTAGCAAGTAAAATAGGTCTTTATGATCTCATCTAACGGGTTCACATAGGGGACTATATTCATCCTGCTGTGGCTCGAATGGTAACATGATTTACAGCATTTTAAGTGTGTCCAAATACATTTTCACAAATCTAGGTTTTCTTCAAAAAAATAGTTATTTTTTCATTTTGACAAATCAATACAGATGAAGAAAAATATTAAAGTATAAGTTTTACAGGGCTTATGACCTGTCAAAGGCTGAATAAGTGATCACATTACACACGTGCGAAATTCTCCATTCTGATTCGGGTTTGAATCTTAAATACAAATAAAAGGGTCTCTGCTAAATTAAAGCTTTCTCAATCCAACAAAGATGGTTGTTGTGAACTCATGTGCACCGTGACATGCGATTGATAAATATACCTAAGATTTCCAAAAAATGAGAAGAGTGGTTGTCAATCATAGGTAACCAATCATTGACAGGTCATTAGCCCTATAAATACTAAGATTTCCATATTCTTCTTCATCTATGTTAATATGTCGAAATGTAAATCGTAATTGATCAATTGCTGGCTGGCATTATTATACCTAACTTTTATTTTATTCCAAATATATTGTTTAGGTTATTCAGTTTAGAAGTGAGGATAGATCTGATAATATGAAGAAAAAAAATAACTCAAATTAAAATTATCTGATTATACTAAAACATCGTGTCAGGGTGGCCACACAAGGCGCCGTAAAAAGCCATTTCTCAATTTTTACCAGCACAATTTATCAAGTAACAAACACGTGATCTAAAAATGGAAAATTCCACAACGAAAAGGCGGGAAAATAGGAGAGCTGTCACTGTTCCTATTGGTCAAGACAAATTGTATTTGTGGAGGGGCGGGTGAGAGATTGGTCCGGTGAATCATGGAATGGAAAGTAAATGGAAACTGTTAATGGAAACTGTTCAAATTCGAGCAGCGATCG